>NC_060901.1:25074904-25119904 GCF_014805685.1 Silurus meridionalis
GTGTGTCTGTGGGTGTATCTGTGGGCATGTTTGTGGGTGTATGTGTGTGTCTGTGGGTATATATGTGGGTGTATCTGTGGGTGTATCTGTGGGCATGTGTGTGTGTGTGTGCTTGTGGGTATATATGTGGGTGTATCTGTGTGTATCTGTGGGCATGTTTGTGGGTGTATGTGTGTCTGTGGGTATATATGGGTGTATCTGTGTGTGTGTGTGTGTGTGTGTGTGTGTGGGTATATATGTGGGTGTATCTGTGTGTATCTGTGGGCATGTTTGTGGGTGTATGTGTGTGTCTGTGGGTATATATGTGGGTGTATCTGTGGGTGTATCTGTAGGCATGTGTGTGTGTGTGTGTAGGTATATATGTGGTGTATCTGTGTATCTGTAGGCATGTTTGTGGGTGTATGTGTGTGTCTGTGGGTATATATGTGGTGTATCTGTGGGCGTGTGTGTGTGTGTGTGTGTGTGTGGGTATATATGTGGGTGTATCTGTGTGTATCTGTGGGCATGTTTGTAGGTGTATGTGTGTGTCTGTGGGTATATATGTGTGTATCTGTAGGCATGTGTGTGTGTGTGTGTGTGTATGTTTGTGGGTATATATGTGTGTATCTGTGGGTGTATCTGTGGGCATGTGTGTGTGTGTGTTTGTGGGTATATATGTGAGTGTGTCTGTGGGTGTATCTGTGGGCATGTTTGTGGGTGTGTGGGTGTATCTGTGGGCATGTTTGTGGGAGTATATGTGTGTGTCTGTGGGTGTAGGTGTGTGTGTCTGTGGGTATATATCTGTGGGCATGTTTGTGTGTGTGTGTATGTTTGTGGGTATATATGGGTGTATCTGTGTGTATGTATAGGTGTATATGTGGGCATGTTTGTGTGTGTGGGTGTGTCTGAGGGCATGTCTGTGGGTGTGTCTCACGGTGTGTCTCTGTGTGTAGATGAAGACGTAATGGAGGAAGAACAGAGACTGCGGAATGGAAGAGACAGAGGTACGCACACAAACACACACACCTTCTACAGTTGCAAAACCAAAGTTCTGACTCGGTGCTCCAGTGGCTTCATGTATACCTCTGTCACAATTCTGTAAGCTCCACCCACTTCTTTGCTGAAATATTCTCACTGGAGTTCTAGTTTCAAGTTTTCACTCTGGGGTTTTCATTTATACCCAAGTCACATTCTTCTAAGTTCTACCCACTTTTGTATTCACTGATTCTGGGCAGTTTGAGCCCAGACTTCTGGATGTTTCACGATCCCTGGTCCTCATGATTCGTCATTTTCACGTCCTTATATCATATTCGGGTGGATTTACTAGCTGTTTTTTTTTTCTTTTCATTCCACAAAGACTGACAGAGGAAACCGTGAAACACAAATTCACGATTGTGTGACGTTGAGGTTTTTTACCTCAGATGTGCGAAACGATCTGCTCTTTAACCTCCATCGATTCACTTCTAATTAAGTGTCCTGCTGCTTCCAGGCTGTAGTGTAGTTAAACCTGGGCTGTGATGTTTACAGCTTATATCTAATGTGTGTGTGTGTGTGTGTGTGTGTGTGTGTGTGTGTGTGTGTGTGTGTGTGTGTGTGTGTGTGTGTGTGTGTGTGTGTGTGTATTGGACTGCCCTAATTACTTGTTGGCATCAACCAGGGAGCAGTTTGAGTGTGTGGGATGTGGAATGATTCTTTCCTCCTTCCCCTTTACTTACTTCCTGCCTCACCCAGAACGAATACACAATTTTGCCTTGAAACTCAGAAAGAAGGCGGGGCTTAAATCCTGACACATTATTCACTCTGACGAATGCCTTTTCCTCGTTTCAGGTGCGGCAGTAGGACAGGTGAGAACGACAACTCTGCAGACTCCGCCCAGAGAATCCAAGCGTCCGGTTCACAGCCTGCTCTCGTGACGATGAAGAGGAGCCCGGCGGAGACACGAGCTTCCAGGAGCCACTGTTTAGAACGAAACGATTTTTTTTTCTCCCCCCTTTTTATTTAGTCGTGTTTAGTTTCGGTTTGTGTTTGTACGATTAATAAGCTCAGTTTGAAATCATATTGGTTGAAAGCTAGATAAATAAAAATAAACGAAAAAACTACTGAGAACGAGGAGGCGCTAATCGAGGGACGGAACAGAGACTTTGAATTGTTTATAGTTTTATGGGATGTATAAAGAAGGATGAAGGGAAGTGAGAAAAGGAGAGACAAAAGGTGATGATGAAAGAGAAAGTGAGGAGGGAATCACGCAGGTCGCTGAAACACGGTTAATGAAAGGATTCGTTTGCGCCGTTAATTTATTATTTTTTATTTATTTTCCTCAGTCGGCTTCGAAGCTCCCGCAGGCGTACGCACCTAACCAGAGGTTCGCGATCGTAAATCTCCAGGCAGAAAAAATATCGAGGGTCTGGCGGACTCGGACTCACTTTTAACGCGTTTACGTTACTTGAAAACCGCGTCCGATCGAGTGGCAGCTATTTTTGGTGGTGCTGAAGACTACTAGACTACGAAGTCGCGATTTTGGTTCGGTTTCCTGTGGAGAAACACATTTCTAACATATGGTGGTTTTTCCAAAAACTGCCAAATCCATCGCATTACGCAACCCGAGTAGTTTAGGTGGTAAGGGGCCTTGCTCAAGGGCCTGGCAGGAACAGTGGCAGCTTGGAGGTGCTGGGATTCGAAGTCGCGGCCTTCTAAACAGCGTTCTTTGGTCCCTTTTCTGCAGTTTTGCAGATCGGATTCACGTCTGGTGGCGAGTTGAGTCCGAGTCCAGTCTTGTTCTCCAGTCTCGCCTCCAAAGCCCCACCTCCAAAGCCCTAACTCCAAAGCCTCGCCTCCAGAGCCCTAACTCTAAAACCCCACCTCCAAAGCTCTTCCTCCTAAAGCCCTGCCTTAAAAAAGCCCCGCCTCCAACCCCCTTCTTCCCAAACCCCAGCCTCCAATGCCCCGCCCTCAAAGCTAATGTTCCAGGATGGGAAAAATACAAATAGCCTTCTATTGACGTCGCTCCAGTTTTTTTAGAAGAAACTCCAGGAAAACTCTTCGGAAGTCTTGAATTCGCTGCCTGCGTCTGCCGTTTGCAAAATCGGGCTTTTGAAGTATCGGATCGTGGATTCGTCCGTTATTTTCTGTTTGTTTTTTCCTCTTGAAAGTGTGTGTAAATTATAAAAAAAGTTACAGATGATTTAGTTTTTATAGAACTCGTTTTAGGTACAGGAAACGGAAACGGAAAAGGGCTGTCGAACGACTGAAATGTGCGCGTACTAAGTCCTGGAGACGTTACCCACGATGCCTCGCGGCGTAGGTTTTATTTTTATTTAAACACTGTTTGTAGTAAAGTGTGTGCAAACAAAAACACACACACACGCAAATATATCTGACCTGCTGTGCTGTGTACTTACTTAAAGTGTGTGTGTGTGTGTGTGTGTGTATATATATATATATATATATAATACTGGATTGCCACTATAATGAAACTGCCTTTTATGAATCTCAAAACAATTTGCGGGAAATGTTTGTATTTTGTATTTTTCCCGAAACATGCGCAATTGCACCCCCTATCTTTTCAGGGGGGTGACGCGTCTCAAATCCCACTGTACTTTTGGCCAAACGGCGTATTTGTATGCTCATACGAAGTTTCAGTTCGTGCTTTTAATTTGTAATAGGATAAGGAAAAATAGTTTCTAGAAAAAAAACGAAGTCGGAATTCCGCTCGATCGGAAAAAGTGCCTCAAAGTGTAAAACGATGCGAAATGAGTGTACAACAAAAAAGAGGGATGAGTGACTGCAGTCTGGTTTGGAGAGACATCTGAAGATGTAAGGGTTTTTTTTGTCTTCTTTATTCATATACTATTCGTATGTCTGGTTGCCATTAATGCACAAATCCCTCGTCGTGTTCCTGGTGAAACGGAAAACTCGTTCGTTTTATCTTTAGAGTGCTTTTATAATAAATGGAGTGTTCCTTTCGCGCGTGTGTGTGTGTGTGTGTGGGGCAGGTTCGGGGGGGGCTCATGGTGCCGGTAACCATCAGGTTTTATTTTTAAGTCCTCGTCCTCCTCGGGTCATGTGACCGGCATCCAGACTGTGTTTCATATCAGGCGAATCAAATCAGTGTCCGATTTTTCAAATGTATTAAATAAAGTGCTATTTTTTCGAATTTAAATGTTTCTCTTTTTTTTTTTTTTTTTTTTTGTAACAATACAGTGTCCATAATGTTCAATAAGTGTGTGTCAGGACATGAGCTGGATAATTATCGTATAGATATCATGTAAAGGTTTTGTCATAATACTTTTTACTGCGTTCTGCAGTTCTGTCCCCAAAATTTATGTGTTAGAATCAGGACAAATGGGCAAGCGTAAGGATTTGACGAGTTTGACGAGGGCCAAATTTGGACATCTAGACGACTGGGTCAATTCAATTCATTTTTATTTGTACAGTGGAATTTGTACAGTGGAACATTCCGACCGGCGACTCTCATTCAGATTGGCTCGTGAGCAACCGCGAGCTGCTCAAAACGCTAGTTTTAACATTTCTAATTATGGTTTATCTCATTAAAATTGTCTAAAAAATGCTTTAAAACTATTATGTATTATTCATTTAAACTATAAAATATAACATATACAGTACTGTATGACAAATTGCTGTTAATTTACATAAAGTATTGTTAAAATAGTCTAGTAATTAAGTGTTATGGAGTGAAATAGTGTTATTTACTCATTTAAATCGATTTCGTATAGTAGTGTTTGGGTTTTTACTGGGTTGGAAGGGGCGTATCAAAAGGTCGCAAAAATTCAGAACTCGCGACCGGTCTTGGTCCCTAATCCTCACGAGCTCCGAGGTTCCACTGTATTGCGCTTTCAACAATGAACATTGTCTCAAAGAAGCTTTACACAGATAAACAAACCAGTGGTGACTGTGGTGAAGAAAAAACTCCCTGAAATGGCATAAGGAAGAAACCTTGAGAGAAACCAGACTCAAGAGGGAACCCATTCTCATCTGGGTTGCACCGAATGTCCATTTATAGCAGATATAAGATGTTGCGGGGTACAGTGATGATGACCAGAAGCGAAAAGTAGTCCTGAGTCCTGAGTGTAGCAGAATGTTGACATTAACTACAGTCCAATCCATCCTCAAAGCGCCCGTTCTTACTCCGGAATTTCATTGACCACCCAAGGCGTTGATGAGAATCCGTCCCAAGCTGCACAGAGTGGCCTCCAAACGAAGAGAACACTATCCAGAGGCAGGCCTGGATGAAGTGGGAAGATCCACGCAGGGGAGAGGGGCAGGAACAGTGGTCACTGAAACCTCAGGAGCATATTTAATGAGAGAGAGAGAGAGAAGAGTGGTGACAGGAAGAGCATTTGGGGAGCGAAGGCTGGTCCGTGTGGCTCCAAAAGACAAGCTTTTATAGCTCAAACTGTATTAGCAGCAAAAGGGGACCAACACAATATCAGGCAGGTTGTACAAAGCATAGAGGTCAAGACCCAAAATCCAACATGACTACAAAGATGAAAAGGTTATAAAATATGAATTTATAAACTAAAAAATGTTTATCCTAATGACTGAGCCAATGGTGACTATGGCAAGGAAAAACTCCCTGAGACGTCATGAGGAAGAAACCTTGAGGGGAACCAGAGGGTACCCATCCTCATCTGGGTGGCAGAATGTCCATTCATTACAGTTCCATCATTGTTGAGGTGCACTGTTTAGTGATGGATGCTTATATGCAGAACTGTTACTGCAAACTGTGGTCCTGAACCCATTGTAGCAGCCTGTTTATATTCATTACTGTTCAAATCCATCGTTGCTCAGGAACTTCATAGATCTTTATCCTTAGCTGCAGTTGTGTGACCACCAAGTGAAGAGAACTCCATCCAGAGCGACGGCTGCAGAACCTTAAGAGAAGACGAGGACAAAATTACACGATGTAAGTACAGTTTCGATCAAAGGTGCCAAAACCTTTTATTTTTAATATGAAACACCAAAAGGGCCATGGGGCGAAAGTGAATGTATGGATGGAAATGTTTAAAATGTACAAAATTTCAAGTCAAATTTATTTATATTTTGTATTATATTTATTAGTTTAATAAAAAAAATTGCAGCTTGAAAACATAGCTCATCTTTAGAAAATAGAATTTTAAATGTAAAACCCAAACACTTTATTAGTATTAATAGTAAACTATGACTTTAAGGCTGAGGTACCAAATGTGAATTTTGTGTACCGGTATACCCCTAGTGTCAATAGTTCTTTTACCCCCCCACCCACCCCAACTTTGCTATAAATAAAAAAAGAAAAGCATGGTGATTATTAACTGGTGCCGTGACCCCGTCAGAATTAAAGCATTTTTTTCGCTTTTACAAAGCAGAACCGTGCTGTTATGATGGGGCGGCGCTTATTTCAAGGGCCAGAAAGATGAAACGAGAAAGCGTATCGGTTTGCTTGCCTATTCTGAAGATAAAAGGAAGGTGTAATTTAATCCGATGTTTTCGCCCGGCTCTGGCTGAGGGTAAATATCGAAAGAATTTATTTCACAGTTGAAATGTGTGATTCGTGATCAGGAATTCACCTTTGACCATAAAGATAATTTTGCTGGTGAAGAAACATGGCTGTGTTTGTTCTCTGTGTGTTTAGCATTCTCCCTAGTAACACAGTGACCTATTAAAATGGCTTTGTCATGTGATTCACGTGCCCTGAGCTGTGGTGTGTGTGTGTGTGTGTGTGTGTGTGTGTGTGTGTGTGTGTGTGTGTGTGTGTGTGTCGGATCCTTCTCTTTTTCTGGCATAGTTGTAACAGTACTGAAGATATTTCCAACCACATCTGCACAACTACTCCATCCACATCTCCACCTATATCTATATGCACAGCTCCACAACAGCTCCTCCCACATCTCTACCTATATCTCCGCAACTGTTCCACCAACACCTCGAAAAGTGCTCCACAACAGCTTCCTCTGTAGGTCCACCTATATGTTGTTTTTCCCGCCAAACTTGGAGGCACATAATTGTATAGAACGTCTTTGGATGAACATGGAAATTTCCATTTACTTTATTTAGGACACCATAACCTGTTCCAGCATGCACAAAGCCAGCTCCATGAAGATTGAAGAGGTCGGCTGCACCCCAGGCCTTCCACCTGTATGCTAAAGATCGCTTTAACCTGAGGGGTTTTCTGACCTCTGTGACCAGGGGGTCATCAAGGGTGTTATCAAGTGAGGCAAAACTGATGACAATTTTGTAAGGGCAGGACAGAAAAAAAAAAGAAGCCGTCAGGAGAGAGAGAGGCAGCAACAGCAGAGATAGATGGAATGAGAACATATATATGTGAGTGTGGTCAGGCGGCCATCTTGGCGAGCCGCCAACACAAGCCGGAGAGACATGGGGCGCATTTTAATGAGAGGGAGGCGAACTGAGGACAGTGTGTGTGTGTGTGTGTGTGTTTGAGAGACATAATGAGTGAGAGAAAGCCTGCGAGCAGTGTGTGTGTGTGTGTGTGTGTGTGTGTGTGTGTGTGTGTGTGTGTTGTCAGGTAAACCACAAGCGTTAGCGTGTATTAAAGGCTCAAATGAAAGTGACGTAATTCAATACGTGGCCTAATCAGATCACTCTATAATTGGAACAGCTGTGTGTGTGTGTGTGTGTGTGTGTGTGTGTGTGTGTGTGTGTGTGTGTGTGTGTGTTAAAATAGCCCAGCTACGGTTTACCCAAGGACACATTCCAGATCGGCTCCCTTTTCCCTTCCCCATTCTCCACCATTAAGCCTTCCTCTGTTGCAGTACCTCCCTTCCTGTTCATTTCTTCTCTCTCTCACACACACACACACACACACACACACACACACACACACACACACACACACACACACACCATAATAAACACCAGAATGTGGGAGAAAAATGTAAAAGAATGCACAGACTTCAGCTCCAGTAGTATAGTATACATGTCATATTCGTTTTGTCCACTAGGTTGTGATAGTGGGGACCAGAGTTTCCCCTGAATTTCTCCTGATACTGTATAATGATTTCCGTTTCACACAAACACACAAATAAATAAACACCAAAAAATAATTTTTATCAGTAAACATTTGTTTTACCGATGCGCCAAGTCTCGAATCAGAAACAAAATCCGTGATGATGCACAAATCCGACAATTTACCCTCTGGGGTCGACAAACGCACAGGCGAGTTTTGTGGCATTTTTTTTTTTTCCCCTCATAACGCCAAAACAAACTTAAATCAGTCTTGTCTTTTTGACTGTACAGATCAGAGCAATGCATCATTCGAATCTGTGAAGGGTCTACTTTTATTTTAACACACTTATAATAACAACAAAATGCTGTGCTTTTGTAAAATCAAGCAAACAGACGGGGGGGGGGAGTTGCTCTCTGCCATCTCTCTTCACAGACACATAATTAAAACAAGCTGAATCTCAGTGAATATTTGCCTCACACACAATAAATATATGTATAGAAAGCTGGAAAAGTCTACTTTTAAATACACCAGTTCACATCGAATACAAATATTCTCTGATTCTGTAATCCGTATGAAAGTTATGAGGTACAGTTTCTCCAGTATCACCTCATTAACAGTCCGTGTGGAAACATAGCAAAGGTTTCGTTTCGTGTCCTGATGATTTACGGCATTTCAAACACCACAATTACTTTAAAACTTGCTCTATGTTGAGTCAAATGCTCACGTACTGTTCAAATCAGATACTCTAAAACTTTTACTCAAGTCATATTGGAATTGGTGAATTTGACCTAAGAATAGACTATGCTTAGATGCTGTTTGATTTCTATACTTTTACTCAAGTAAGATTTGCAGGTACTCTTTACACCTCTGGCAGTTCGATAGGCATAAAAGCTTTCAGCAGAGTTCTTCCAGAGAGCTCGCTAGTTGGCGATCCATGAGATTGTGGGTGTGATTAGCGAGAAATTTGAAAGCTTCAAATTCAAACCTGCTAAAAGATTAAAGTACCAATGCATCACTGTCAATCCCACCGATACGCTGTCAGAACGGCATTGTGGGTATTTGTGTTTGATGGTTAAGTGACATGTCTTCCAGAAGACCAGGTGTTATTTTAGAAGAAAAAAACCACACTTTCGGGGATTTTTGTATGACGAAACAGTGCTGTTTAGATTTAGGGTTTTGTGTGTGTGTGTGTGTGTGTGTGTGTGTGTGTGTGTGTGCGCAGGTGTATGTTGGGGAGGTTGAGAGTGTGTTTGACCTGCTCATGATGGGGGCAATTTTGAGTTGAGACGCTTTATTTATGACCTTCTTCCCAGTGTGTAGCTCTCTGGACCTGCTTTAAATCAGCCGTGTGTGTGTGTGTGTGTGTGTGTGTGTGTGTGTGTGTGTGTGTGTGTGTGTGTGTGTGTGTTGTGCGAGGCAGTAAGTGGGTCACTCTGAGCTCAGTGGAGCCATTTTGGATGGCAGCTGCAGAGAATGTGTGTTATAAAGCACTGGGGGAAATGGGGGCAATGATAATAAACTGGAGTGGATCAGTGGACAGCTGATGGCTTTTGAATGCATACAGGTGAATAATCAGTGGTGAGGAGGCTGTGGTCATTGGTCTCCCTGAACTTCCTTTTTTCCTGGAGAAGTTCGCCAATGATCGCCAGCCCATAGTTCCATCCACTCCCAATCGCCATCACAGCTTAAGTGCTCCACCAACAGCTCCACATCATCTTCACTGACAGCTATACTCTCAGCTATACCTAGTTTCACAAGAGCTCTACCCACAGCCCAACCACTGGCTCCACCTTAATCAATTGCTCAACCGTCAGCCCTGCCAAGAACTTCACCCACATCTCCAGAACAGCTCCACCAACATCTCCAGAACAGCTCCAACCACATCTCTGCCAATGGCTCCACTCACAGCTCCACCAACATCTCCTACCACATCTCCACCAATGGCTCCACTCACAGCTCCACAATAGCTCCACGCACAACTCCACCCATATAAACAGAGTATATTTATTTGCATAACATATTGACAGGTTGTTCTGTTCACGTTTGAGTTTCTAACCAATCAGATTTCGGCTGTCACGTCACGTGTTACGTGTCAAAGGAATCTGTCATGAGGCCTTCAAAATCAGCAGTATGGGCTCCTGTAGCGTAAAATACATGTTGCTCGGAGCTGTCGCTGTAACCAATCAGATAGCAGGCATCCAATAACGTCAGCATTTTCACGTCCTTTGATTGGATGGTCAGAGAGCCTACAAGTCAGAGCTCGCAAACCCCATCTGTAGCAAACTGCACAAGCTTTGATATATTCATGTGGATATAATCGTTTATATATTTTTGTTTTGTTTAGTTTTGTTGTATTTTCACAAAAACACGGAATTTGCCAATCTCGAATCCCCCAACAATCCACAGGAGACCACCAAAATGAACCCCAGGTCACTTTATGCAGCCGTGACGTCATAACGCTGGTTTCAGAAGGTGGATCAGGTGGGACCACTGAAGGCCACTGACGCACCAAATTTAGTGAATACATTGTTCATGAATTTAGTGGGAATGAAGGATTTCCGCCATGTTGATCGGTTTCCGGTTATCTTTTTTTTCCACAGTTATTTATTGAGCTCTCCGCTCGTGCGTCGGATCCAAACCGTTACAGTTCCAACGTACGTCATCACCCTCACTCACTCACTCAGTCGCGCGCGCTTCCAAACACCACCACCCCTTCCCTCCCCCGTGATGTCACGAGCACAACCGACGACAGCGGACTCTCCTCCCGTTTTTCCCTTTTTTTTTCCAGGACCCAGTGGAATCTCTTCCGGTTCTGACGTCCTCTGCGGCGGCGCGAGTTACCGGGGCCGGAGAGAGGGAGGGAGGGAGGGAGGAAAAGAGGGAGAGAGAGAGAGGAAAGAGGGAGAGAGGGAAAGAGCGGCCGTGGAGGGAAGACGGGACGGGGCTGCGCGCGAGCGACTACCGGAGGGGGGCTCAGGCCTGGGGCCGGCGAACCGGGTAACGTTTCACACCATTTTCTTCTTCTTCTTCTCCCTTCGCGTCTCTCTCTCTCTCTCTCTCTCTCTCTCGTTTTCGCGTGCTCAAACCAAATCAAACGGTGCGCGAGCGCGCGCAGTAACGGTGTGGCGTATGTCTCCAGGGTTCTCCGGGTTTGTTTTCTTTTTTTTCCTATTCTTTCTCTTTTTTTGTCCCTTTCTCCTGTCCTCCTGTCCTCCTGTTTCACCTTCGAGGAGGAAAAAACTCCGAGGATTCTGATTAACCGAGGCGGCGACGCTTTTGACTGTTCAGTGGAAAAAAACCGGAGCTCGGTGACGTTTTTTCCTCGGGATAGAGAGAAAAAAAAAAGGATAGAGGGATACATATGTATATAATAAAGAAAGAGAGAGAGAGACACATACGGCCGCGTCTGAATCTGAACACGACTCCAGGACAGAATGTCGCGTCCTGATTTTGCGGCGGGGTTCAACCGGGGACATGAAGAACACTGAGCACTGAGTGACAAAGAAATGATAGTATGATTACAAACCTGTAGGTGTTAAATAAACACTTTATACAACTTTCAACACTACATGCAACACTGTAGGTGTTCATTCAACAGTATAACGGTGTTTATTCTGCAGTGTTCCAAACACTTTATTCACGAATACAAGCTATAGATAGATAGATAGATAGATAGATAGATAGATAGATAGATAGATAGATAGATAGGTGTTCATTCTGCAGTGTTCTAAACACTTAATGTATAAATACAATACTCTAGGTGTTCATTCTGCAGTGTTCTATACACTTTATTCATGAATACAACGCTGTAGATAGATAGATAGATGGATAGGTGTTCATTCTGCAGTGTTCTAAACACTTTATGCATGAATACAACGCTGTAGGTGTTCATTCTGCAGTCTTCTATACACTTTATTCATGAATACAACGCTGTAGATAGATAGATAGATAGATAGATAGATAGATAGATAGATAGATAGGTGTTCATTCTGCAGTGTTCTAAACACTTAATGTATAAATACAATACTCTAGGTGTTCATTCTGCAGTGTTCTAAACACTTTATTCATGAATACAACCCTGTAGGTGTTCATTCTGCAGTGTTCTAAATACCCAAAGTATGAATACAACCTGTAGGTGTTCATTCTGCAGTGTTCTAAATACCCAAAGTATGAATACAACCTGTAGGTGTTCATTCTGCAGTGTTCTAAATACCCAAAGTATGAATACAACCTGTAGGTGTTCATTCTGCAGTGTTCTAAATACCTAAAGTATGAATACAACCTGTAGGTGTTCATTCTGCAGTGTTCTAAATACCTAAAGTATGAATACAACCTGTAGGTGTTCATTCTGCAGTGTTCTAAATACCTAAAGTATGAATACAACCTGTAGGTGTTCATTCTGCAGTGTTCTAAACACTTTATGCATGAATACAACGCTGTAGGTGTTCATTCTGCAGTGTTCTAAACACTTTATGTATAAATGCAATGCTATAGTTGCAACAGTGTTCTAAACACCTTATGTATGAATACAACCCTGTAGGTGTTCATTCTGCACAGTTCTAAACACTTTATATATAATACAACCCTGTAGGTGTTAATTGTACACTATAACGGTGTTCTAAACACTTTATGTATAAATACAATGCTGTAGCTGTAACAGTGTTCTAAACACTTTATGTATGAAGGCACTGCAGTAAATGTTAATACAACACTGTAACAGTGTTCTAAACACTTAATGCCTGAATACAACATTGTAGTTTTTAATTCTATACTATATGCAACCCTGGAGGTTTTAATGCTACACTATAACAGTGTTCTAAACACCTTATGTATAAATGCAATGCTGTAACAGTGTTCTAAACACCTTATTCGTGAATACAACATTGTAGGTGTTAATTCTACCCTATATGCAACCCTGTAGGTGTTAATTCTACACTACAACATTGTTCTAAACACTTTATTCATGAATATAACATTGTACGTGTTAATTATACACTATATTAAGAGGTAGGTGTAGGTGTTAATCCTACACAATATGCAACCCTGTAGGTGTTAATTCTACACTATAACGGTGTTCTAAACACCTTGTGTATGACTGCAATGCTGTAAATGGTAAAACAACACTAACAGTGTTCTAAACACCTTTTTTTTTATAAATGCTATGCTGAAAATATCAATTCAACACTGTAACAGTGTTCTAAACACTAAACATTGTAGGTGTTCAATCTACACTATATGCAACCCTGTAGGTGTTAATTCTACACTGTAAATGTTAATACAACACTGTAACAGTGTTCTAAACACCTTTTTTATAAATGCTATGTTGAAAATGTCAATTCAACACTGTAACAGTGTTCAATCTACACTATATGCAACCCTGTAGGTGTTAGTTCTACACTGTAACAGTGTTCTAAACACCTTGTGTATCAATGCAATTCTGTAAATGTCAATACAACACTGTAACAGTGTTCTAAACACTATGTACGAACACAACATCGTAGGTGTTAATTGTACAATATGTGCAACCCTGTAGGTGTTAATTCTACACTATAACGGTGTTCTAAACACCTTATGTATAAATGCAATGCTTTAAATGTCAATACAACACTGTAACAGTGTTCTTAACACTATGTACGAACACAACATTGTAGGTGTTAATTCTACACTATATGTAATTCTGCACGTGTTAATTCTACATTATATGCTATTCTTTAGTTGTTTAACATGAACAGTGTTCTAAACACTTCACATATGAATAAATCCCTGTAGGTGTTAATTCAACACTATAAACATTTATTAAACACTTCATGTATAATTACAAGTATTAAACACTTCGTTTATCGATGTTACCTGTAGGGTTCCATTTATGGTCTCTGGGATTTGTACAGAACCTACACAGGATGGTCCTGAGGTACGAGGTGTGTGTTGAAGTAACACAATGTCATTTATAGTGTTTGCCGTAATCATTTTGGGGGTCAGTGTTAACGAAATACTTGTTAAACCGAACGAGTGATTTTCATGGTGCTCTTTGACTGTGATTGAAGTGTTAAATCAATAACGTTACAGTGTGTTCCAGAGGTGGAAAACACGGTATGTTAATACAGTACAGTCTCACATTTGTGGGGTGGCGTCCGTTTATCGCGTTTTTTTCCGTTTATAAATGGGGGATTACGGTAATATGAGGTGAGGTCCTGTTACCATTGTGACATGAAAACAGGTGGTAGTAACGACTTCTTTTACTTAATTACATGTCAAAGCTCAAACGTCTTTATTTTACTTTCACCAGAGTCTTTTAAAACACGAGTATCTGCCGTCTTTGGTCTGTTCCATTGAACAATAAAGAAGCCTCATAGGTGAATCGGCGTAATGAATCACCGCATGTGGCGCTGTTACGACTGTAACACCGGCGTGGGAACACCACCCTGATTCAGAAGCCCATGTGCGACTGTTGTAAGGTTGTGTGTCGATTGAGTTTTAATGACGCGATTGTGGGATCTAAATGTTATCAGAGGTGTAACGTCAGTGTTTTTATCATTTTATATGGTGTTTATTAACCTTGTCGTTAGGTGTCGTGAGGTGTTAACTTATTGTTAGGTGTTTACTGTTGTGGTTAGAAGTTTATAGTTGTTAGCTGTTTATTATAGTTGTGAGTTTTTTTTTTTGGAGTTTATTGTTGTTTTAGGTGTTTATTATTTTCAGGGTTTCATTATTCTTATTAGGTGTTTATTGTTGTTAGGGGTTTGTTGTTGTTGTTAGGTGTTTATTGTTGTTAGTTGTTTGATGTTAAGTGTCTTGTGGTTTTAGTTGTTTATTGCTGTTGAGCTATTGTGGTTTTAGGTGTTTATTATTGTCAGGGTTTTATTATTATTATTAGGTGTTTATTGATTTTAGGGTTTTGTTGTTAGGTGTTCAATGTTGTTAAGTGCCTATTGTTGTTGTTAGCTGTTAATTGTTAGGTGTTTGTTGTCATTTATAGTTTATTGTTGTTAGGTGTTTATTGCTGTTAGAGTGTTGTTGTTAGGTGTTTATTGTTCTTAGTTGTTTGATGTTGTTAAGTGTCTATTGTTGTTATTTGTTAATTGTTAGGTGTTTGTTGTCATTTATAGTTTATTGTTGTTGTTGGGTGTTTATTGCTGTGGAGTTTTTGTGGTTGTAGGTGTTTGTTATTGTCAGGGTTTTATTATTCTTATTAGCTGTTTATTGTTTCCTTCAAGGTGTTTATTGTTGTAAAGGTCTTGTTGTTGTTGGGTGTTTATTGTTTTTAGTTGTATATTTCTGTCAGGTGGGTTTTGTTGGCGTTACATGTTTATTGTTGTAAGGAGTTTGATTATTGTCATTAGGGGATTCTTGCTGGGGTAGGTGTTTATTGCAGTTAGCTGTTTGTGTTGTTGTTAAGTGTTGTTAGGTGTTTCTTGTTGTGTTTAGGTATTAATTATTGTGGGATTTATTGTTTGAAGCACAGCTTAAACACATCCATCTCTGTTGAATATAAACCTCCAGACTAGGGGTCATACGAGTTCATTTCATTTATACAATCTCACAATCTCCTTGCATTTCATTCAGCTTTATTTTCGCTTCATATAACGAGGTAAAGCTTTTATATCTGTCCTGCTTGTTCAAAAATTCTCTGACTAAAAAAAAAAAAAAAAAAACATGAAAATGACTGAAGTTTTAAATCTGGACTACTATCAGTGTAGAGTTGCCACTGCTCTCGGATTCCCTGCTGCATGTAGATACGCCACCTAGTGTAATTCAGGTTGGAGTTTCTGTCCAATCAGATTTCACCAGAGGTGGCAAAAGTACACATGTCCTTCACTTAAGTAGAAGTGCAGATACTCATGTTTTAAAAGACTCTGGTAAAACTTAAAGTAGTGACTGTACTTTTTTTTAATTCAAGTTAAAGTAAAAACATTTGGGCTCTGACATGTACTTGAGTAAAAATTAGCCTGTTCAATATGTACCTTAAATTAATACTTTAGAAATTTTTAATACTCTAATCAACATAGGCAAATATTAATACTTTACGCAAAATACATGTTTATTATTCGTGAAACCAAACTCATTATTAATACAAAATATTCGTATAGGTTTTAAAGTTATTATTGCGTTTGAAATGACGTAAATCATCAGGACACCAAGCGGAACCTTTGCTATGTTTCCACACGGACGGTTAATGAGGTGATACCGGAGAAACTGTACCTCATAACTTTTATACAGGTTGATTTTCAAGTTGATTTTCCAACTTTCTATACACATTTATTATGTGTGTGTGAGGCAAATACCAGAGGGTTCATTGACGGATGTGTCAGTGCCGTTAAAATGAATTTGCATTTAGATAGTTTTAATTAATATATTAATACAAAACGTTGTTACCTCATGAATGTTTTCAGGCTGAACATCAACCATATAGAACACAAGCAGAGAAAAGATGATGATGATGATCAGGTGATGTCTCTGTTCTCAGTCATGTTTACATCACCGACTCCCTCTGTCTCATCCACGTTAACCCCAGACTTCTTACTGCCTTCTGGATTTCTGGTTGTTGGCTTCGTAAACTAGTCTACGTCTGTGGTGTGTGAGAGCCAGAATATGATACACCAGCGGATTGAAAAAGCTGCGCAACGACAGGAAATCGGTTGATGGGCTGAAAACCGCGCAATGAGAAGAAAAAATATCGATCATGTGACCAAATAGGTTTAAACCAAAGTAACGAGTCTGATTTGAAAATGTAAGAAGTGGAAAGTGCAGATATTTGTGTAAAAATTGTAATGAGTAAAAGTTAAAAAAATGTACGACAAATAAATAGCGAAGTACAGAAAAATCTACTTAAGTACAGTAACGAAGTGTTTGTACTTAGTTATTTCACACCTTTGGATTTCAGCCAACATACAACGTGTTGTTAAAGGAAACTGGCGTGAGGTCTTCAGAGTCAGCGGACAATCCATCGACTCGCTTACTGTAAGGCCCTCTAAAATTTGTCTAAACACGTCAGCGTTTTTACAGCATTTGATTGGACAGTCAGAGAGCGCACTAGTCAGAGCTCGTGAACCGCATCCGTAGCAAACTGCACAAGCCCTAATATATTTGTGTGGATTTAATAGTTTGTCATTTTCATCCCACAACGGCTGAGAGAGGAGAAGAAATGGATTTGGTCGCAGATCAAAAGATCGCAAAGACAAGTGAGACGTTTATGAGACGGACTGAACCGATTTGAGGTGAATATCGATGCGGCTGTGGCTCCAGTGAAAGGAGACGTGTTGAACGATGTTCGTTGGGTTTCTTGCTTTAGTAATGACATTCGTTCTCCCTGTATGAGATTGAATGCGCTTCTCTGTAATATTGATCCTTTTAGAGCCGTGGCGCCATAACGAAGACGACTGTGATTGTGAAAAGTTCTGAAAGTCTTTGATGTTTTTCGAGAGACAAAAAAAAACCCATCAAGCTCTCTGAATAACGTTTTAAGAACTCAGACGTACGCTTCGACTCATCGTCCTGTAATATCGCTTGTGAGATATCACAGCACTGGTTCCCTCAGCAGCCTCAGGAGATGCCTTGAAGGTTTTAGTTTATCATAGTTGTTTTTAGGTGTATAATATTGTTGGGAGTTTGTTGTTAGTAAGTGTTTATTATTGTTTTTTTAAGTGTTTAATATTGTTGGGTGTTTGATGTTGTTAGGTGTTTATTGTCATTGTTAGGAGTTTCTTGTTGTTATTGTTGTTAGTTGTTGATTGTTGCTGTTGTTAGGTGTTTATTGTCATTGTTAGGAGTTTCTTGTTATTGTTGTTGTTAGCTGTTTCTTATTGTTGTTGATAGGTGTTTATTGTTTTGGTCTTAGGTGTTTGATGATGTTAGGTATTTATTGTTGTAGTTGTATGATGTTTATTATCGTTGTTAGGTAGTTGTTGCTAGATGTTTATTATTGTTGTTTTCGGATGTTTGATATTAGGTTTATATTGTTCTTGTTGTTGGGTGTTTATTGTTGTTGTGAGATGGTTTAATTGTTGTTGTATGATTTTATTATTCTAAATGGGTTTTATCCCTACATATGATTGTAACTGTGTTCTTGATGTTAAAAGTCAAGATTTTTGCTCGAGTGTCGTTTTTTTGTCACGTGGAGTTTTCTTTATTGGTGTGATTTGGTTCACAATATTGACAAAGCATCTAATGCAGACTAAAATATAACCTAATAATGATAATAATAAATGTGAATATAAATAATACAAGGAAAAGAAAAAGTATGAAAAGTGACAAGAAGTGCAAATGTAGGGCAAAAGTACAAGGGTTACAAATCTGAGGGAAATGGTGATTTTTTTGACTGTTCGGCTCTAGATCAAGGCTAGCTAGCGCTGGTGTTTCCACACTCGTACCAAAAGCCACTTTCAGTTTAGCGAATGCTAATCCTGTAAATTTATGCATGTAAAATGTAAAAATCTGAGGAAAATATTCATAGACATTCCTATGTATTATTTGTAATGTTGATATACATTTCACTTGAAAAAAATGCGGCTAGCAAAGTCTAAGGGCTCATTTATTAACTAGCGTAAACAAGACTATAGAAAACAGGCTCACGAAAAAAAATTTTATACAAAAGTGTCCTGATTCTACAAATAAACTTGCTAGCTAATCTAAATTCTGTGCTAGCATGAAGTGTTACCATGTTCTGTGAACCCTCTGCATATTTGTTGTGATTTTTCGTGAAAAATTTACTTCAGCAGGTGTCATTTTTTAACACAGTTCACAAGATGATGATGTGTGCTAGAACCTGTGGAAGTTCGATTAACAATGCTAAATGTAATATTAGCTACGCAGAGTGTTTTTTTTTTTTTTTTTTTTGGGTTTGAGTATATCCCCCGTCCTTGCGTCTTTGTGCCGTCTGTATGAAAGGTTTGCTGGCTATATTTTTAGCCTTAGGGATTAAAAGGCTAAGCATGTAGCTTGAGGATTAGTAGCAATGCTGTTGTCATTTCCGGTGTTTCGTAAGGGTCAAAATATTGACACACCAGTTTAGCGCTAATCCCTTGAGGTCTCTTCTATTATGCTTCCAGGCTAGTGGAAGAGACCTCAAGGGATTAGCGCTAAACTGGGGTGTTTTGTGTCTTGAGAAACCCACTTATTATTAAAGCTAATCAGGTTTCCCTTTGTTAGGAAGCGTGAAGATCCTTTTTCAATGGAAAAAGCTCATGCAGTCTAATGAGTCTGGATTTATCTTGGAACGTGATTTGCGTCATGCACCTTTAACGTACAGCCTGTTGGGGCAGTGTTATGATGTGGGGTTGCTTCAGTTGGTCAAGGTTTGGCAATTTTGTGTCTAACAAATGGGGTCAGCTGACTAGCTGGATATACCGATTGACCAGGTTTTATCATCAATGGATTTCTTCGTCACTTTTTCTCCCATATTTTAAGATGAGAATGCCAGAATCCGTCAGGCTGAAATTGTGAAAAAGTGGTTCAGGGAGCATGAGATATACATTGGCCACCACATAGTCTCTTGAAATTAATGGAATTAATGGACTTAATGGACTAATGGAATTCTAGGAAAGAAAGGCGGCAAATCGAATTGTGTAGCACTTCACGTTAGTTGCGCTAACAGTCCGAGCGACACCAGCGCTAGCGTCCAGGATCCATGCTAGTAAAAGAAAGCAGTGGAGCTCAGGATGGAAACTGGCAACATTTCAGTGAGCGCCATGTTACACAGGCGAGTCCCTCGCGGGAGGCATTTCCACAGCGACTCCCTTCCGCCTGTGCCAGCACCCGCTCGCTTTAGCTTCACACACTGGAGAGAAGTGCTGAGCGAGCTGCCATGGGCCGACCACACAAGGACTTCGAAACGCACTCCTGTTTTGTCTGCTTGCACATAAAGCAGGTTTGATTGACGATCGCAGATGAAAACCCTCAGTGGAAAACCCCATGTATTTTTTTTTTTTTTTTTGTCTTCGCTTCACAGCTGCTTGAGGAGAACATATTGAACTCCGATGAGAGACTAGCGCCCGGTTTGTTCATTTTAAGCGACTCATTTTAACTCCATGATAGAGCAAAGAAACAGTGACATTTTTTTTAACGCATATCCTATCTTGTTAGGAAGTTGGGAAGAGTGCAGTGTCCGCCATGATACCGTGCCCCTGAGGTAGAGAGGTGTAAGCGTCTTGATCAAGGGCCCCAATACTAGCAGATTGGCGGTGCTGGGACTTGAACAGCAGACTTAGGGTTTATGGTACAGGGTATAGTAAACCTATAAGGCCCCTCAGGCACAAAGGTTTAAGCTCCTTGCTCAAGATCCCAAGCTTGGTGATACCCAGGCTGAAACCCCCAACCTTTCGATCTTTATCCACAAAGGTTCATGGACCCTTGAGCACCCCCTATTTAAACATCAGTCCGCATTTGCTCTTATATTAAGCTCAACTTTGTATTGTGTTGCGAGTTTCGTGCTCAGACACAAGGATGTCCTACAGATAGCAGAAAGATCCAGTTGGTGTCCCAAAAAGTTTTTGTCCGTACAGTGTGTATATATTTCCAAACAACGTCTGTTGTTAAAATAGTTGAAAAACGTTAGTTTACAGTTACATGTGTTTGGTTCGTATTAGCGTGGGTGCAGGATTAGTTTAGCAAAGCTAGCTAAGTACTAGCTACATGCTCCAGATGCAACAACAATCATTCGACAGGATACTACGAAGCCAACACAACTTCACAGGTTTTTTTTTGTCCATTTTCGAAGAAACTTCTTGGTCCTCGATTCTCAGTTTTGACCTAAAGTTTAGGATTTTGCCGAGTTTGCCGAATTCTTTACGTGTTTTATCGTTTTGGTCTCGCGTAGGGAGAAGGAGGACCTGAAGGACGTGCGGAAGGTGGATCAGCACCATCGATCCCACAGCAGCTTTCTTTCTCATCCGCGCTCATCTCTAAATGCGTTGCTGATAGTCGGGTTCGGTTCTGATGATGCCGTCCAATTCCGTCCCTCTCACCCCCGAACCCACACCCTCACACACAGACTGCGACGCAGCGCCCAAGAAAACGGTCAGTGTGTGTATGTGAGTGTGTGCATGAGTTTGAGTTAGTGGGTATGAGTGTGTGTGTGTATGTTTGAGATTGTATTAGTGTAAGTGGGTATGAACATATATGAGTGTGTGTGTGTGTGTGTGTGTGTGTGTGTATTAGTGGGTATGTATGTGTGTAAGTGTGTGAATGAGGGGATATGATTGTGTGTATGTGTGCATGATTGAGTATGAATGTGAATGTTTGTGTGTCTACAAGTGTGTGTATGAGTTTGATCGTGTGTGTGTGAGTGAGTTTGTGTGCACAACCGTTTGTGTGTGTGTCTGAGAGAGTGTAAGTGAGTGAGCGTTTGTGGAGTTTGTGCATGAGCGTGTTTGTGAGTGTGTGTGTGCCTGAGTGTGTGTGTGTGTGTGTGTGTCTGAGAGAGTGTAAGTGAAGGAGTGTTTGTGGTGTATAAATGCGTGTGCACGAGCTTGTGTGTATGAGTGTGTGCACGGTGTGTATGTGTTTGTAAAGGGCATGTTCGACTCCACGAGTGTGTATAAGTGTAATTGTATATCAGTCTGTGTGTGTGTGTGTGTGTGTGTGTGTGTGTGTGTGTGTATTAGTGGGTATGTATGTGTGTAAGTGTGTGAATGAGGGATATGATTGTGTGTATGTGTGCATGATTGAGTATGAATGTGAATGTTTGTGTGTCTACAAGTGTGTGTATGAGTTTGATCGTGTGTGTGTATGAGTGAGTTTGTGTGCACAACCGTTTGTGTGTGTGTCTGAGAGAGTGTAAGTGAGTGAGCGTTTGTGGAGTTTGTGCATGAGCGTGTTTGTGAGTGTGTGTGTGCCTGAGTGTGTGTGTGTGTGTGTGTGTGTGTCTGAGAGTGTAAGTGAAGGAGTGTTTGTGGTGTATAAATGCGTGTGCACGAGCTTGTGTGTATGAGTGTGTGTGCACGGTGTGTATGTGTTTGTAAAGGGCATGTTCGACTCCACGAGTGTGTATAAGTGTAATTGTATATCAGTCTGTGTGTGTGTGTGTGTGTGTGTGTGTGTGTGTGTGTGTGTGTGTGTGTGTGTGTGTGTGTGTGTGTGAGCACACACACACACACACACACACACACACACACACACACACACAGTGTGTGTGTGTGTGTGTCTGAGCAAAGATTTACATACTCACACACACACACACACACACACACCCCACAGTGCTAGATGCTGAACTGAGCTGCTGAGTTGCAGTAGGTTGAGGGCGAATGAGGAACGATGTGCTTTGTGTGTCCTCAAAAGACTTCACTGGTATAGGAAGTGTGAATTATTGATACGAGGCTTTTTTTCGCTGAACGGTGAACACATTTCAGTTTACGCTGCACAAAACACACACACACACACACACACACACACACACACACACACACACACACTGTGTAGAACATTAACCCTTTCCCCCTCTAAATTCAGTCATGCAGATCATTAGACTTATGTGGACTTAGATTTTTTTGAGACCCACATTCACTATTTTGCCAAACAGGTATTGGGACACTTGACATTTCCAGCCAGATGTGCTTCATCTCTTAAATGTCCCTCAATTTAGAGGCACACATTTGGATGTTAACATGAAATTCTTCCTTTAATTGAACTTGGGAGACTCAAACCTGGTCCAGCATGACAATGCTCCTGTGCGCAAAAGCCAGAACAGTCATGACCCCAACCACCGGGTCATGACGCATCACAAGAACGTGGAAACGTCTGAAGACGATGTCTACAGATACGACACGTTTTAAAGCTTCTAGACAAACTTACGCACACACCATCAGCAGGTCCGCGAAAATATTTTCAAAACCGACCTGGGCCGTGATGAAAAAGGTTTAGCAGTACAGTACACGGTGAAATGAAACAGTGTTCCTTCAGGGTCCATGTACTCCATGAAACAACATATGTACTGCAAGACAAAACAACAATTGGACAGTAGACACAGTGACCGTGCAGCAGGGCAGCAAGTGTTTGCTGGTGCAAATACATTGTCCATATTATTAGTGTACATGGAGGATCTGCAGCAGTTCAATGCAGTTGACGTCATAGGCTCCGCCCACCGTGCAGCCCTATATACTCACGGCATTGTTAAACTCGTGCTGAACCGGACGTGTGACGCCTCAAACCGTTCGGCACGGTTAGGGGAATCGCCATGTTGTTATGTCACACTGATCTGTCACTGGCCCCGCCCACTCGTCAAAATACCAGGCGTGTGGCATTCTTGTTAGCCAATACTGTTCAAGGAGGATTTTATGTGCGAAAGGTTTTATTGACGGTGTTCATTTAATTGTGTGTATATGTGTGTCTGTGCGTGTGTTTGTGTGTGTGTGTGTGTGTGTGTGTGTGTGTGTGTGTGTGTGTGTGTGTGTGTGTGTGTCGGTACAGTACACTTTGTCTTGAGCAGTCGAATAGCTTGTGGAAAGAACCAGTTATACAGTATACAATTAGAGTGGGGGGCTGCAGTGGGTTGTGTAAATGTCCATGAGAACTTTATGATCTTCTTCACTGTCCTCACTATTCCCAAACCAGGCAGCGATGCGTTAATTCGATTCGAGCGAGCGTATCATTGCACCCCTCTCGACCAATCAGAATCCAGAATTCCGTGGGAAACTGTAATAGTTTGTTCGATTTGAATTTTAAAGGAAGGGCGTCGTTTAACACTGGGCTGAACTTTAAACCGGATTCACATTGAGCCGTCCATGAGAACTACACATTAACCACGTCAACCTAAAGCGGAATTTGGAAATGTGTGTGTGTGTGGGTGTGAACGCAGAGTGTGTGAGTGTGTTATCTCCGGCTCGCTTGAACACACCTAGCTCATTCGTTTTACTCAGTAATAATCAACGCTATGAATGGGGC
Source organism: Silurus meridionalis (assembly GCF_014805685.1). Classification (NCBI taxonomy): domain Eukaryota; kingdom Metazoa; phylum Chordata; class Actinopteri; order Siluriformes; family Siluridae; genus Silurus; species Silurus meridionalis. Next base: position 25,098,720 of record NC_060901.1, read on the forward strand.
TGTGTTAACCGTTCACCTTTACCCACAATCCTCCTGCGGGGCGCTCTGGGACCCGCTTCAATTTCCTGTTTATGGCCACTGGAGTGCTTTTGGAGGTGACTTGAGGCAATTTTACACACACACACACACACATTGGGCGTAGCATCAATTTCCTGATGAACTCTAAAAACCCATAATTTACCAGACCAAATATCAGGTACTTACCAATTTAGCAATCACTCACTTAGGATATAAAGCAGGCTCTTCACACACACACACACACACACACACACACACACACACACACACACACACACACACACACACCTGTGCAGGTAAGAAGAAACCAAGCTCTGACCTTTTACAACCTCATCCTCAAAAACCCCTCAGACAGACAGAGAGACAGTGGAAGACACAGGACAGCATCCAGTTCTGAACTCCCGTGGACACGGTTTCCCTCAAGCTCAGGTTGGAAAAAGACACTTAAAAAATGTATATATATAAATTTATCTATACTTATTTATTTCTACTCATTTTTTGCCGTTTTCGTTTTCTTGTCGTTTACGAGCGATTCGTTTTTTTTTCTTTCATTATTGAATTAGTTCAATATTTACACCACTTTAACATGTCCTCTTTTAGTTCCTAGTTTTAATATGAATTTTATTTAATTATCTGAGTTCATCATTTATTTATTTATTATTTACTCTGATGTTAAAAGGGACAACATTCGATGAATAAACGAATGAAATAGAACCAGCGCTGATGTAAATGAGCTCAGTGGCTGCTGTAGATTCATTTATTTTTTTTTATACGTTTCTATAGATTTTAGCGTTCTTAGTGAATGAGAACAAACCTCTGTAGCTGGAGGAAATGAACAGAGGAATAAACTACAGTCGGGAACAATGTGCAACGGAACAGATTCTGGTTGAATAAAGGAAATTCGGAGACGAAGAAAATTAGACTGCATCAGTGTGGTAAAATGGAGCAGAATTAAGTGCAGCACAGACAGACAGACAGACTGACAAAGATACAGACAGACAGACATATAAAGTAAAGGAAATGGGAATAAACCAGAATAGACTACAGTAGACCAAAACAAATAAGGAGAGATGATGGATGGATTATCTATCTATCTATCTATCTATCTATCTATCTATCTATCTATCTATCTATCTATCTATCTATCTATCTATCTATCTATCTATCTATCTATCTATCTATCATTGTGATCGTTTCAAATGCAAGTCCATCAGCTACAGCTACGTGTTTTTTTTTTTGTTTTTTTTACTGTTGTGATGTAAACGTTTGTCAAAAATACATAGAATCAAGTGCAATAGAATAGAGTGGTGAATGAAAGAACAGTGTCAAACAATGGATAAGATAAAAAAGAATAGAGTGGGATAAAATAGAATGGAATTAATTTAGATATAGGGGGGTACAATAAAGTACAATACAGTGAGTACAACAGAATCACGTATATGAGGTAGATATAGATGGATAGATGGAAACTACCTAATTGGAACCATCCACAATAAACTCAAACATCTTTAAGGTGTTCTCATATATATATATATATATATATATATATATATATATATATATATATATATATATATATATATATATATATGTACATACATATATATAAATATTTAATCTCGAAGAATCTCTTGATTAGAGTTAACTCATAAATAAATCACAACTTAATCGCACATTTTTATCTGTTCCAAATGTAGCTTAAATGAACAATTGTCACGTTTTTAATACTCTAATCAACGTGGGCAAATACGGATGCTTCATGCAAATCTCTGTTTCTTATTAATGAAACCAGATTTTTCAAAGCACTTTCACGTTCAAGTCTATTAAACCCGTAAATCAGCAGGACACCAAACCGAAACGTTCGCCGTGTTTCGAGATTTGGCGCAAATGTTTTGAGGTGAAACTTGGATATATATATATAGAATCTGATTGGCCAGAAGGTGTATGTTATTTCTGGTTGCAGTGTACAGAAGAGTGAAAAATCTCACGTTATTCATCCTCAGTGTAAAAGTCGTCAGGGTCCTAAGGTCAGAGTGTCGTTTCAGTGTAACACGGAGTTAAAGAGTAACTGTTTCTCACTTAGGATAGAGGAGCTAAAGTTCCTCATCCACATGTGTCACCTCACTGATCCTCTGACCTCAATGACCCATGTCTGATCTGCTAATCCAGGTAAAGGTAAATCAATGATTGGAGCTTTAATCATTTATACACAAAAATGGTGTGTGTGTGCGTGTGCGTGTGTGTGTGTGTGTGTGTGTGTGTCTATCTATAGATGTGCATGGACATACCCCGATGACCTTCATACACCACAGCTTGTGTAATCCATTTGCAGCGAGTGGGCTGTAGAAGTGTGTTGAAAACTGTGTGTGTGTGTGATTTCACTATCGCCGCTGTTGTTCGCGACTCCGGTTACGCACAGCACCGTGGCCTCGTTGAACTCGTGGAAGGTTACCCAGAGCGCTGTAGTATTTATGGCAGGTGTTAACTAGTGTTTAATTTGGCACAGATAAGACTCATTATAACCTAATCTCTCACACACACACACACACACACACACACACACACATAAATATAAATATCTCACAAATAATGCACAATCATTCTAGCATGGTTTTAACACTAACACACACACACACACACACACACACACATACATACATACACACACTTGTATACAAGAAATGCACACTCATTCTGGCATTGCTTTCATGCGCACACACACACACACACAACCACATTTGTACACAAGAATTTCACACTTATTCTTGCATTGTTTTCACACAAACACACACTTTTGTACATAAGAGGTGCACAATCATTCTGGCATAGTTTTCACACACACACACACACACACACACACACACACACACACACACACACAGCATCTTCTTTCACCCTGTGCCAAGTCTGCTTACATAAATCAAACCTAATGATTTTTGAAAAGCAGATTTCCCTCACACACTTCCAAGACTTGGCCTCGTTTCGTCTTTTCGTAGACGTTTGCTTTAGCGGAGCGATGCGTCGTGTTTGGCGCAGGACACTCGCTGTGCGTGCGCTACACTACTGTACGGTGAGGCACCATGGCCACACCGACCCCATCAATCCACACACAAGATTTTGATGTGATTTTGTGGACCTTTTTTTTTTTTTTTTTTTTAGATCTTGTTAAAATCTTTCCAAAATCTCAAAAAAATGTCCAAAAAGTCTCCTCAAATTCCTCAAACAGTCTCCTCAAATTACCCCTTAAAATCTCCACAAAATCTCATGGAACCGGAGTCTTATGCTCAGGTGACAACGAATATTTGGCAATTTTTAAATGTAGTGTCGGGAAGTCACTTACTGTTTCGAGTCAAATCTTAGTCTTGGTTTGGAAATGTGCGATCCCTTCCAAGGTGAGGGAGGTGTGATTGAGATGGTTTGGACATGTGCAGAGGAGAGACATGGGGAGATTTTGTGGAGATTTTCATTACAAGGGTGTTAATAGAGCGAGGTGCTGATGTAGATGAGGTGAGGAGGCCTGGAGTACCATGAAAAACTCATCCCAAAGGCATAGCTTTAAGTGGAGGGAAAATGTTCACGTTGCATCCCAAGGCATCCGATACAATTTTGCGCCTCGAACTTCATGTTCACCTTTTGTGGAAGAACCACGTTATTTCTGTGAAGAGCGAGGGTCCCAATACTTTTAGCCAAGGAGTGTATTTACAGCGAGTGATTATTATTATTTTTTGCGTGGAAGAAAATCAATGTGTTGGGAGAATTTAGTCATGGTGTTTAAAAATACACTGAAATTACATAAAAAAAATATTTTTGAGTCAAGATTTTTTTTCAGCTTCAATAATTTTGGTCAATGAAAAATTTTCACCCCAAACTTGTACAAATACATTTTTTATTTTATTTTTTTCGCTGAGGACAGAAGGTTAGCATTTATACCTGAGCTACTGCACTCAAAGTGCCAAGCATTCACTTCAGTGTGTGTGTGTGTGTGTGTGTGTGTGTGTGTGTGTGTGTGTGGGTAGAATGCGCTTCCAGCTCAAAGCAGAATGAGAGTGCAGAGGGACGAGAGGATGATGAGCACATAGAGCGCTGCCAAAAGTGATACACTGTGTGTTTGTGTGTGTGTGTGTGTGTGTGTGTGTGTGTGGAGGCCGGTGTAGTGCCCATTCCACCCTGGCACTTCCTTCTCTTTTTTTCTCCATGCAGCCGGGTTGCTTGGCAACTGGAACGGCCTAAAAATAACCCACACGCGACAGAAATAGAGACGAGAGTCACCGAACAAGACACAAAACTATCAGCAACACACACTACACTACACACACTACACACACTCCTCTAACACTCACCTTCTATACACATGCTACACATAAAAAACACTACTAACACACACCAACTGACAGTCTACTCATACTACACTAACACACTTATTACACTATACACATCATATACACTACACTAACACACTTATTATACTATACACTACACTAACACACTTATTACACTATACACATCATATACACTACACTAACACACTTGTGTATAGTATAATAAGTGTGTTAGTGTAGTGTATATGATGTGTATAGTATAATGAGTGTGTTAGTGTAGTGTATATGATGTGTATAGTATAATAAGTGTGTTAGTGTAGTGTATATGATGTGTATAGTATAATAAGTGTGTTAGTGTAGTGTATATGATGTGTATAGTATAATAAGTGTGTTAGTGTAGTGTATATGATGTGTATAGTAATAAGTGTGTTAGTGTAGTGTATATGATGTGTATAGTATAATAAGTGTGTTAGTGTAGTGTATGATGTGTATAGTGTAATAAGTGTGTTAGTGTAGTGTATATGATGTGTATAGTATAATAAGTGTGTTAGTGTAGTGTATATGATGTGTATAGTGTAATAAGTGTGTTAGTGTAGTATATGATGTGTATAGTGTAATAAGTGTGTTAGTGTAGTGTATATGATGTGTATAGTATAAGTGTGTTAGTGTAGTGTATATGATGTGTATAGTATAATAAGTGTGTTAGTGTAGTGTATATGATGTGTATAGTGTAATAAGTGTGTTAGTGTAGTGTATATGATGTGTATAGTATAATAAGTGTGTTAGTGTAGTGTATATGATGTGTATAGTGTAATAAGTGTGTTAGTGTAGTGTATATGATGTGTATAGTAATAAGTGTGTTAGTGTAGTGTATATGATGTATAGTGTAATAAGTGTGTTAGTGTAGTGTATATGATGTGTATAGTATAATAAGTGTGTTAGTGTAGTGTATATGATGTGTATAGTGTAATAAGTGTGTTAGTGTAGTGTATATGATGTGTATAGTGTAATAAGTGTGTTAGTGTAGTGTATATGATGTGTATAGTGTAATAAGTGTGTTAGTGTAGTGTATATGATGTGTATAGTGTAATAAGTGTGTTAGTGTAGTGTATATGATGTGTATAGTATAATAAGTGTGTTAGTGTAGTGTATATGATGTGTATAGTGTAATAAGTGTGTTAGTGTAGTGTATATGATGTGTATAGTGTAATAAGTGTGTTAGTGTAGTGTATATGATGTGTATAGTGTAATAAGTGTGTTAGTGTAGTGTATATGATGTGTATAGTGTAATAAGTGTGTTAGTGTAGTGTATATGATGTGTATAGTATAATAAGTGTGTTAGTGTAGTGTATATGATGTGTATAGTGTAATAAGTGTGTTAGTGTAGTGTATATGATGTGTATAGTATAATAAGTGTGTTAGTGTAGTGTATATGATGTGTATAGTATAATAAGTGTGTTAGTGTAGTGTATATGATGTGTATAGTATAATAAGTGTGTTAGTGTAGTGTATATGATGTGTATAGTATAATAAGTGTGTTAGTGTAGTATATGATGTATAGTGTAATAAGTGTGTTAGTGTAGTGTATATGATGTGTATAGTATAATAATGTGTTAGTGTAGTGTATATGATGTGTATAGTGTAATAAGTGTGTTAGTGTAGTGTATATGATGTGTATAGTGTAATAAGTGTGTTAGTGTAGTGTATATGATGTGTATAGTGTAATAAGTGTGTTAGTGTAGTGTATATGATGTGTATAGTATAATAAGTGTGTTATGTAGTGTATATGATGTGTATAGTATAATAAGTGTGTTAGTGTAGTGTATATGATGTATAGTATAATAAGTGTTAGTGTAGTGTATGATGTGTATAGTATAATGAGTGTGTTAGTGTAGTATATGATGTGTATAATAAGTGTGTTAGTAGTGTATATGATGTATAGTATAATAAGTGTGTTAGTGTATATGATGTGTAGTGTAATAAGTGTGTTAGTGTATATGATGTATAGTATAATAAGTGTGTTATGTAGTGTATATGATGTATATAGTATAATAAGTGTGTTAGTGTAGTGTATATGATGTGTATAGTATAATAAGTGTGTTAGTGTAGTGTATATGATGTGTATAGTATAATAAGTGTGTTAGTGTAGTGTATATGATGTATAGTATAATAAGTGTGTTAGTGTAGTGTATATGTGTATAGTATAATAAGTGTGTTAGTGTAGTGTATATGATGTGTATAGTATAATAAGTGTGTTAGTGTAGTGTATATGATGTGTATAGTATAATAAGTGTGTTAGTGTAGTGTATATGATATTATACTATACACATCATATACACTACACTAACATACACACTGCTATACTCATAATATACACTACACTAATACACTACACTACCACACCCACTATACACAAATTCACTATACCCTTTCATATACTGTACACACACACACACACACACACACACACACACACACACACACACACACACATACTTACACACACAATTTTTCCTAAGCATTCCAAATATTTACTCTGAAACCTCCCTTCTACACTCAATACATAACTGCAAACCAAAACATACATTTGTGTGTGTGTGTGTGTGTGTGTGTGTGTGTGTGTGTGTGTGTGTGTGTGTGTGTGTCTTTGACTCTTATTTTTGGTTAATCTTTAACTGGCAATAAATTCTAATCCAGGCGATGATGAAATGGACGGTCATGCTCTCTTTGTGTGTGTGTGTGTGTGTGTGTGTGTGTGTGTTTTGTGTGTGTTTTTGTGTGTGCTGGGTGGCATTATTAAGTGGGTTGTCACGGAAATGACATCATCATCCTAAAGTCTTTAGTCACAGAGCAGCATCACACTCTCCGGGACACAGTTGCTAAGCAGTTTTTTTTCCGTAGCAACCACTGTCCCCGTTCTGCCACTGGTTACTGGGTTGTGTTTGCAGATATGAAACGCAAACACACACACACACACACACACACACTCTCTCACACTCTCTCACACACACACTGAAACAGATTTAGATGGACAAATTAGTGTGTTTGTTTTCAGCTTCTACTGGTAGTTGTGTTACATGTTGCATCCGCACACACCTCTCACACACACTCTTCACTCTTGTACCATCAGGAAAGACACACTCACTGTGTGTTACTGAACTGTTACAACAACTCAACACACACTCAACACTTATTTCATACACACCCACGTCTTCAGCACCACCCATTATTATATTCATAATATTATACTGTTTACATGCTGTTTTGAACCTGTTGGTTGCTGCTATTGCTGTTTTGTGCACAACATTGTGTGTGTTTACAAGTACACACGTGTTTATAGTCCTCTTTTACACATTACTGTATAACATATTATACAGTAGGTTTACTGGTCAGCGCTAATTTGTGTTTTGTGTATCTGATCCCACACTGTCTTGGTGTTGCACTGTGTTTTGTTATGTATCTCTATGTTGTGCGATGTCGCTGTGTTGTGTGATGTCGCTGTGTTTTCTTATTTAGCACCAGGGTTCTAGAGAAAAGTTGTTTCATTTCACTGTGTACTGCGTCAGCTATATATAGTTGAAATGACCATAAAAGCTTCTTGACTTGACTCGATGTTGTGTGTGTGTGTGTGTGTGTGTGTGTGTGTGTGTGTGTTTGCAGATTTTAGAGCAGGAACAGGAACTGTGTGAGATTATGCAGGAAGAGTCTGTGGTGGACGCTCCACCTCGCAGAGTGGGGCGACCTGCTCGCAAACGGAAACCCCCCATGGTAAGTTTGCACACACACACACACACACACACACACACACACACACACACACACACACACACAAACACGCATATCTTAAAGTTAGATTAAATGCTTGCAACACTCAAATTGTAAAAAAAGTCAAGTGAATTCTTTGTGAAAGTGTCTGGACAGTTCCTCAACCTCAGCTACATCGCTTCAGATTGCTGCTTTCTAATCATATTCATGCTGTTATTCTTCTTCTTTTTTTTTTTTTTTAAGAATTTTATACTAACTAGAAATGTGATATAGACCACCTTAAGCCATGTGCTCACTGTGCGATTTTGGCCACGATTTGGTCAACTGAGACGAATTTCAAAAAATTTCTGAAAGATCGCTAAAATCCTAAGTTAAAATCTGTAGTTTTTGAAATGGCAGTTGCATTCATTTTTTGTTTTCCTCCAACGAATTTCTACCAGTTTCTGCAGCGTGACCTCTCTTACGATAACCATCAAACTAAAGACCACTAGGACCCCGAACCTAATGACACAATTAGTGCAACGACTTCAAACCACCTCAGAGAAAATGTCGATCAGCAAGAAGAGAGACTTGCGGCGCTTTTGTGTGGCGTTTTCGCTATTAATGTTTAACGGATGGCTTTTGTTTGCCGCTAGCTACCATTAGCGAGAGAACGCGGGTCTGGACATAAACGTTTTTTGGTTTTTTTTTGTTTCGGTTTTTGACTGTTGTACAGTTTGATATTATGACGAATGAGATCCTACAGTGTGAAACGGTTTTATAAACACGGTATATGTACACAATACTCAAAGACAAAATACACACTCGACACAATCTAACACTATATACACTACACACAGTATACATGACACGAAAACACTTACATATGTGTATTATATTTACTATGTACACTGGACACACACTATATACAGTATAGACCTAACTTAGACCTAATACACACTATACACAATACACACTATACACAGTATAGACCTAACTTAGACCTAATACACACTATACACAATACACACACTATACACAGTATAGACCTAACTTAGACCTAATACACACTATACACAATACACACTATATACAGTATAGACCTAACTTAGACCTAATACACACTATACACAATACACACACTATACACAGTATAGACCTAACTTAGACCTAATACACACTATACACAATACACACACTATATACAGTATAGACCTAACTTAGACCTAATACACACTATACACAATACACACACTATACACTACTTTAACACACAAACAAGCAATACACAATGTACACACTACACATACTACCCGAACAGACCGATTATGTATACACTACAGTAACACACTTACAGAGTACACTAGGCTAACATACAACTTATACACACTATTTACATTACACACAATATATATGACACTAAAACATTAGTACACTACCAACCCTATTATACACCCTACACACAACACTAACACACCTGTTATACACTATAAACTACACACACTATACACTACACTTACACAGTATTATACACTATATACACTTTACATTCACTATACACTTCCCCACCAGGCCTATTATACACCCTACACACACACACACACACACTAACACACACACACACACACACACACGCTACACTTACACAGTATTATACACACTATATACACTTCACATCCACTATACACTACACCACCAGGCCTATTATACACCCTACACACACACAACACTAACACACCTATTATACACTATAAACTACACACACTATACACTACACTTACACAGTATTATACACACTATATACACGTCACATCCACTATACACTACACCACCAGGCCTATTATACACCCTACACACACACACACACAGAGTACACACAGAGTACACAACACTAACACACCCATTAAACACTATACACTACACACATTGAACACTACACTTACACAGTTATTATACACACTATATACCCCACACAAACACCTTTTTGTACACACTATATACACCACAGCATTATCTTTGTTAAAAGCACTATACAAATACATATGTACAAAAAGAAAAAACACCTATTATATACTTTATGTACACTACATGCACACACAATATGCACTATAGACCTACACTGGCGATCAAAATTAGAGAACAATTTATAAACAATTGAACAATTCTGAAATAATGTGATCTTCACTGCTCAACAATTGAAGGAGTTTTTGTCGTGTCTATACCATGCTACCAGAACACCTTTTCCACAAAATAACTAAGGCATTTAAAAAAAAACATTATTTTGCAGAAAACACACTGATCAAAATTAGAGAACACTTTCAGATACCTCCCAGTTATTGGTGTTAATCTGGAACCTGGTGCTAATTTCCTTGTTTATCTGTCAACCCCTATTTAACTGGCAGCATAAATTCCAGTTTCACTGACTCTGCAAGATGGCGGGTCGTTCTAAAGTGACTGAAAGCCTCCAGCAGCAGGTTGTCCAGATGAGGGCCAAAGGGATGACCCTATCAGCCATAGCAAGGCAAGTTGGTCGTTCCAAATCTGTGATTTCACCACAAACTCATTCAAGTCCACCAAGAAGGCTGGTCGTCCACGGAAGACAAATACAAGAGAGGACAGGATACTGCGGAGGATCTCAATGGGCAATCGTTTCCACACTGCAGCTGGAATTGCTCACCAGTTCAGCGCTGAACAGGGTAAGGATCTGTCTCGTCATACAGTGTCTCGACGTTTAAGAGCATCTGGACCGAAAGCCCAATCTGCAGTGACCAAACCTCTCATTAGCAGAAAGAATCAAAAGGCTAGACTAAGCATGTTGTGTGGACAGAGGAGAACTGGTCCAAAGTTCACTTCAGTGATGAAAGCAAGTTTAATTTATTTGGGTCCGATGGGAAACATTATTTTCGGCGACAAACTGGAGAAAGACTGAACCCAAAGTGTGTAATGAAGTCAGTGAAAAGTGGAGGAGGAAGTGTCATGGTTTGGGGCATGTTTTCTGCAGCAGGAGTTGAACCTCTTATACAGCTACATGGCAGAGCGAATGCAAATGTTTATCAGAACCTTTTTCAACAACATATGGTTCATCACCCAATCAGCCCGCAGTGTTCATGCAGGACAACGCTCCATGTCACACAGCAAAACGGGTAAAGCAGTTCCTTAAAACTGAACACATTGAAATAATGACATGGCCTGCCCAGAGTCCTGATCTCAACCCAATAGAGAACCTCTGGAAAATCGTTGGTGACAAAGTTATGGCCAAGAAACCCACTACAGTCACCGAACTGTGGAGGAGACTGGAAGAAGAGTGGACCAAAATCACACCAGAGCAGTGTGAGAGACTCGTGCTGTCCTGTGGCCGCAGATGTGCTGAAGTCATTCAGAGCAGAGGCCTGTACACTTCCTACTAATTGCTGACTGTTGTAACCTTCAGAAAATTGTGTTGTAATCTTTTTCCATGCTACAGTCATTGTTGTTCTCTAATTTTGATCAGTGTGTTTTCTGCAAAATAATGTTTTTTTGGAAATGCCTTAGTTATTTTGTGGAAAAGGTGTTCTGGTAGCATGGTATAGACAGGACAAAAACTCCTTCAACTGTTGAGCAGTGAAGATAACATTATTTCAGAATTGTTCAATTGTTTATAAATTGTTCTCTAATTTTGATCGCCAGTGTATAATACACTGTACACACTAAAAACACTCTATACACTACACTACCAGGCCTATTATACACCCTGTATATATATATATATATATATATATATATATATATATATATATATATATATATATATATATATAAAAATAATAAAATTAGTTTCTAAGGTCCTTTCACTTGTCTGTGCTCTGAGTGTGTGTGTGTGTGTGTGAGAGAGAAAATTTGACCCACTGATTTTACCATTGTAGCCTTTTCTATACACATTCATGAGCACTGAATAATTCCCTACAAGATAGACTCCTGAGGAAACACAGCGATACCACCCCTGTCGATCAAGTGAGCTCATTAGAATATTAGGCCACGCCCAGTCCAATTTTGACCTATTTCTTGATAAGGAATGTTACAGAATGTTTTTTGTTGAATGCAAAGTTTCTGCTGAGAATAGAAACAGCATTTACTGTTGGGATATTTATGTCCTCTAATTCTCAGCTGTTCATCTTCTTGCACTTAAGAGAGCAGTTTCAGGCCAAGAAATGGTGTGTGTGTGTGTGTGTGTGTGTGTGTGTGTGTGTGTGTGTGTGTGTGTGTGTCCACAGTATTTAATTACTGTAAACAATAGAGTCTAAAGAGCAGCTGCATCTTTCATCTGATGAATTGTACACACATGCACAAACACACACACACACACACACACACACAAACACACACTGTTTGTAATCCACAGTCATCATGCAATGTGTTAGTTATAGATTAGCATCGTTAGCAGCTTGACCGTATAGAAACCATATACAGGATATCATTATAGGATTTTAAAATAGTGACATGACACATTTTAAGCCGAAGGGGGCGGGGCTTGTAGCTGATAACACCCAATCAGCACTCATACCTCAGGGAAAGGGCATACTCATTAGAACCCTTAACACACACACCCGGGTCTCACTTTCCGCACCTTGCAGCAGGAGCTTCATTTAAAAAAAATAGCGTTAAATAGTTTTTATTTTACAAATGAAGTCGGTTTATTTCTTAAATCAAATTTTGGAGCTTATTTTTGGACCTGATGCTGTTGGAACAGTTCAATAGAAACATATATTTCGACCATTTTCAAAGCCTTAGCCTTGGAGTTTTTCCATTCATTTTTTGTAGTATTCATTGATTTCTATTTAAAGCTACTACTACAGTCATTTAATTTTTAAACATAAATGCTAAATCAGACAAAAGTATTTGGACACCTGACTTTTCCAGCCATATGTGCTTCTTTTTCCAAATTGTTTGCACTAAGCTGGAGGCACACGATAGTATACGAAGTCTTTGGATGCTGTGGCATAAAAGGGTCCCTTCAATTGAACTACAAAAGACCAAACCCATTCCAGCATCATGAAGATCTGCCTTTCATGGGTTGGAAGATGTGGAAGATCTACAACCCTGTTGAACAACTTCGGGATGAATTTTTTATGCTGACTGCACCTGAGGCCTCCTCACTTCATCTACATCAGTACCTGACTTTACTAAAACTCTTTAAACTGAATGAGCACAAATCTTTACCAAGTCTCCACAAGATCTCCACAAGATATCTTGAAAGAGACGAGTGGAGCTTATTATAAGTGCAAATGGTAACTTAATAAGAATAAGCACATACCACTCTTATAGTGAGGTGTCCACATACTTTTGCCCATACAGTGTAGTTAACATTGTAGACCAAATTCAGAAGTTTGACATGTAATTCATTACATTATTTGTCTGTATTATTTGGCTATTTAAATTTTAGATATAATTAGGTTGTTTTATTTTTCTATCTAATTCTATCTAAGTAGTTTAGGAGTTAGAACTGTAAAATCATGTGTATTGTCGGGGTTCGGCTCAGGACTGAACGTTTTTAACAGAACGCAGCGCAGAAATAACGATTGTAATTCCACACAGGACCACCAGGGGCACTATGGAGTAGAGACCATCAGCAGAATGCTTAGAATGAGCCAGGTACGGCACACACATACACACATAGCACACCGGAATAAACAAATACAATAAACAACACATTCTGTCGTAACGGAGTAAAGGGTCCAGATTTTACCGGTGAATCAAATCAAGTGGTTTGAACGATCCTTTGACCCGTCCTTTAGCAAAGCGAGTTCCCCTCTGTTCCACGATCACAAGGACCTTTAGTTTCTACCTGCAATTATTTCCCAGAAAAAAAATCATTGCTTTAAATCTGCGACGCAGCCCCTATGGTACCTTAGTGAATTCCTCCAGACATCACGCCAGTAAGTTGGTTCCTTTTCGATGCGTATTAAGTTTATTAAATAAATGCTTATTTATCATTTAAAATAAATAACACAAAAATTTTATAAAATTTGTTAGCGAAAACACAGTTTAAAATGTTATTCCTTACGTTCCTGAACGTTCCGGATTCCCGCGAATTTGAAGATAATCCGCAACTTGCTGTTAGTCAGGTTCCAAATGAGAACCCACGAATTTTCCGATCTACGAATTCCCGGCGGTTGACCGTATTGGACTTACAGCTCATCGTTCCCCACTATTTCTTGTTCACATCTTAACCGGCCAATCAGGTTAAAGTTGTGTGGTACAGCTAATGATTTTATCACCTAAAGACCGAACCACCACTCGAGCACCTGCGGTGCTTCTTGATGTGCGGAGCTAAAATAGGGTGACACAACTTTTTTGCATAGTCTCGAATAAGCCGTAGATATCAGACGTGGAGACAGCTTGCCACATCATTTAAAAGCAGGAAGTTGTGGAAGTTGTGGTCCGTAAACCCGGAAGTGCCCTGAGAGAAAGAGCTCCACACTAATACCTGCCGTTATACTGAAGTGTGATAATGGTGAGTTCCTTCTACTTCAATATTTTTTTATTTTGACACCTTTTTGAAATGATGATCCCACGCACTCTGGCCATGTGAGGCACTTGAAACAGGAAGTTAACCCTGAGCTAGCATAGCACATTTTGAATGAGTTTCACTTTATAGGCAAAAACAACCACTAGTAACTCATTGTACAGTACAAATTAGCCCATGTTGGTGTTCACTGTTTAGTTGGTACTGAATTTGTAGCATCTAAATTTAGGAAGCTACATAGATACAGTGGTGGACCAAGTACACAAACCATGTACTTGAGTTGAAGTAGGTAAAATATGACTCCAGTAAAAGGAAGTGCTCACTTGAGTAAAAGTACACAAATATTTGCCTTCAAATGTACTTAAGTATCCAAAGTACTATGATTTATTATAACTATAATGTTACTATTATTGTTTTTGTCACAAGACTCTACTTTACTTAATCACTTCAATTTATGTGAAAAGACTCGAATGTGACTCTCAGCACACTGATCTATTAATAGAATGATATTAATGACTCGAACACTAATTGATTTCTATTACAATCATCATGAACACAAAACTTTCTTTTCAACTACTTAAAAAAAATACACAAATGAGGTTTGTGAGGATTGAGGGTGTTGTGGTGAGTTCGAGTCTGGAGTTTCTTCCATCATTTATTCCTTTTTAAATGTTCTGCTTGCTGTTGAACTGATGCTGAACTGTATGTTGGTGATCAGTAGATTCCAATAAAACACCAATCAAAACAAGTTCCGTACGGCGCTTTTTTAGCCTCTCATGAATAAAAAGGAACACAAGATGTTGGGTATAAAAGAAAGATATTTAACTTTCAAATGTAGTAAACTTAAAGCTTTTTCAGTGCATTCACTTTTCTTTTTACTGTTCACCACTGTTTATGACTAGCCATCGCTAACTTCGAACTGTCTGGTTCGTCGTCGCTAACGTCGCTAATGCCATTCAGAACCGCTGAAGTTTTTATTTTTTTGTTTTTAGCTAACTGATGTAAATCATTATAAATGTAAAGATGTTTAGGGAAGGAGACACTTCTATGCAGGAATCTCCCACTACTACTGCACAAAATTACTCTACAATATTACTACTACACAATTACTCTACATTATTACTACAGCACAATTACTCTACACAATTACCACAATATTACTACTACATAATTACTCTACATTATTACTACAACACAATTACTCTACATTATTAACACATAATTACTACTGCACAAAACTACTCTACAATATTACTACAACACAATTACTCTACATTATTATCACAATATTACTACTACACAATTACTCTACATTATTACTACAACACAATTACTCTACACAATTACCACAATATTACTACTACACAATTACTCTACATTATTACTACAACACAATTACTCTACATTATTAACACATAATTACTACTGCACAAAATTACTCTACAATATTATTACTACACAATTACTCTACATTATTAACACATAATTACTACTGCACAAAATTACTCTACAATATTACTACAACACAATTACTCTACATTATCACCACAAAATTACTACTACACAATTACTACTGCACAAAATTACTCTACAATATTATTACTACTACAATTACTCTACATTATTACTACAACACAATTACTCTACACAATTACCACAATATTACTACTACACAATTACTCTACATTATTACTACAACACAATTACTCTACATTATTAACACATAATTACTACTGCACAAAATTACTCTACATTATTACTACAACACAATTACTCTACATTATTAACACATAATTACTACTGCACAAAATTACTCTACATTATCACCACAAAATTACTACTACACAATTACTACTGCACAAAATTTTACTACATTATTACTACTACACAATTACTCTACATTACTACTACAACACAATTACTCAAAATTATTACCACAAAATTACTACTACACAATGACTTTATATTATTACTACAAAATTACTACTACACTATTATAATTGTTTATGCACACGTGTAGTTGTCTCTTACTAAAGTGTTTACAAATTTAATTTGGAAATACTGAGTATTGGAAAAGTTTAAGGTGTAGCGTGTGTGTGTGTGTGTGTGTGTGTGTGTGTGTGTGTGTGTGTGTGTTTTCAACCCAGTCTCTGTTCTTGCTAATGACATGGCAGTCGACCATCAAGTCTACACTTTTGTTTATTTTTTCCCCCTGTGTGTGTGTGAGTGTGTGTGTGTGTGTGTGTGTGTGTGTGACACACACACACACACACACACGGCTGTAAACCCCACTCCAGCCTGGCTGCAGTGGACTATGAGGCTTTTACAGCCATGTGCAGAAGCCTGCAGACGCTCGCACACCAGGAGCTCGAATGCTCATGTTTTATGTTTATTTTAAAGCTCAGGTTCTGCTATAAAAACCATATCATTAAAGACTTAACACACTAATGTGCCTGGCATGGAACAGAGGCCTGGAGCCCGCTAATTAGCGCCATGATGCTAAGTGCGGCCTGCTAGTTTCATTCATGATTTGCAACGTTGCCATTTTTAATACGCTCACGTCTCTTTGAAGGTTGTGATTATTTATAGTGGCGGACGTTTATATGATGGACAACCTCCGTTCATTACTCCAGACACGTGCCAATTATAGCGTATACGATACGCCACAATATTGAACTTGCACCAGACCCTTGTACATTTCAGTTCTCTTGATCAAACTGTCCACGTAAAATGTTTACTAGGCCACTAGCAGATATATATATATATATATATGTATATATATATATATATATATATATATATATCGCACAAAAGTAAGTGCACCCCTCACATTTTAGCAGTCATTGTAGTATAACTCCTCAAGGAACAATACTAAAAACTTGGATATATTTTACCGTGTGTCAGTTTGCAGTTTGTATAGCAGTACAAGTAGTATACAATACAGTATAAACTGGCAAAAAAAGTGAGTACACCCCAAATGAACATGTCAAAACTGTGTCCAAAGTGTTATTATTTAGTGTGAGCACCATCACTGCCTTAATCCTCCTGGGTATGGAATTCACCAGAGCTGCACAGGTTGTTGCTGGGATCCCCTTCCCCTCCATCATAATGAGATCACGGTTGCTGCCGGATGCTGGACACATGGTGCTTCGACACCTTCTGCTTGGGGATCCCCACAGGTGCTCCATAGGATTTAGGTCTGGAGACATACTTGGCCACTCCGACACCTTCAGCTTCCTCAGCAAGGCAGCCGTCATCTGTCATCAGTGCTGCAGCACTCATACTGTATGTCTGTATTTGAAGCAGCTTCTGCACCTGACGCACAGCACGGGGACTCGACTTCTTTGATGGACCCTTGCGAGGGCTGTTCTGAAAGGAACCCGTCTTGGAAAACCTCTGAATGACCCTGACCGCTGTAGTGTAACTCAGTTTCAGGGCTTTTCTCTGTGGAGAGCAACAATTCTAATTGTAATTTGTGAAGAAGAGGTTAGAACTTTGTCAAGGTGCGGTTTCCAACCGTTTATTCTTTTGAGTATACACTGTGGGCCGTCCCTGATTTCTATGGATGTGGCTCCAAAAAAAAAAAAAAAAAAAAAAGGTGGTCCTGTGGGAGAGATTTAGAGATGTCTCTTGTGACCAACGATTATGTAGTCAGAAATTCTACAGCCAGACATTGTCCCAACGCAAATTTTCTGAATTAATTAAGTTGTAAAATGTAAATCTTTATGTTAAAATATATTAGTTTGTCCCTAACGAGGGCATCAGAAACTAGCAGAGACTTCATGAGGAAGACACCTTTAAAGGATGAGAGGAACCAGATTTAAAAACGAAACCTCGGGTGGCACCGAATGTTCATTCGTTATAGACAAAGAAATGTCACATGAAAAAGAATTTCAGTACATGGAATTTCAATAAGGATCATTTGCTTGTTTGTTCAAAATTGGCAAGTGACCTCTTTTCCCAAGCCATGCCTGGGTCCATATTCTCCTCCTCTACGGCCTCCTCCTTTTTCTTCTTTCAGTACACCAGAGTTTTTTTTTTATTTTTCAATGCAAATACATCGTAGCCTACGATTTTAAAGGTGCGATCATCGTACAGTCCGTATACACATCCGTATTGCAGCAATCAGACAGTGTATTGAAGCGTTGTTTAGACGTGTTTCCGACACGTCTCGCTACGTCGTACGTGTGGACATCTGGCTCTAAGTGGGACCACTGTTTCAACAGTCATTCTGTGTAAATCATCTGCAAACTCAACATGCAAATCACTGCTCGGTAATGCTCATGTTTTTGAACATTTCATGTTTCAAAAGTGTGTGTGTGTGTGTGTAGTTAATATTTGTGGTTTTCTGCACTACATCCATTGAGGCAATATTTACTACACAGCAGCACTCGTTTACAGGAGGGGGCGTGGCCTGTGTACCTGATTTTTAAATTTTTTTTATGTCCTACTGTTTCAGGGAATGAAGCAAAGGAGGTGTGGCTATTGTCTTACAGTCTCAAAAATTGAGTAAAGGGGGTGTGGCCAGTATGTTTTACATTTTAAGAAAATGAAGTAAAGGGGGCGTGGCCGGTATGCCTTACATTCTAAAGGATTTAAGTAAGGGCGGCGTGACCAGTGTATCTCACAGTCTTTGAATTAAGAAAAGGGGGCGTGGCCAGCGAGTCTTACATTCTACAGTCTTACCGTCTCGGAACGAAGTGAATTGTATGTTGGCGAGGACTTTTAGGGTCTCACGGAATGGAGTGAAAGGGGTGTGGCCACTGTTTTTGTAAATTCCAGGTAATAACATGAAAAAGGCATGACCTTTGTCTTTCTTCGGCGTACTTAAATTTCTTGCAATCTCTTCGAATAAAGTGAAAGGGGTGTGGTCTTTTTTGTCGTATAATCTCGAGGGGGGCGTGACCAGTGTGTTCAAAGAAATCACAGTGAATGAAGTGAAGATGGCTCGGCCTTAGAGTCTCTCTGTTTCGGTGAACGGTGTGAAGGAGGCGTGGCCTTTGTGTTTGTCAGTCTCGATAGAGGAGGCGTGGCCTTTGTGTCTATTCTTTTTACAAGTTAAATTAAAGGGGCGGGGCTTCATTTCCCACTGCTTTCGCTATGTAAAACCTTCAGTCTGCTGTATTGCAAATGCAGTAGAGGTGTGTGTGTGTGTGTGTGTGTGTGTGTGTGTGTGTGTGTATTTGTGTTTAATAGGCAGAAACAGTGGAAAGATCGACTGACGACGAGTGTCTGATGAAGGGAACGGTTTTTACACCGTAATTCTGAATCATCCATACCGCAATAAAGGCTAATAATAAAAGTTTATTCTGCAGCAGGGGAGAGTCCCTGTTTAAATGTGCACCACACACACACACACACACACACACACACAGTCATTCTGAGAGCTTCACCCACACTCTGTGTATCAGATGCAAATTTCTTTCCACCTCCCTCTTTCTCCAAGAGAAGCACTAACCAGCAACACATTTATAAATGAAATACAATAAAAGAAAGGAATTGACGGGTGAAATGTCGAATGTCGCAGGTGAACAGCTGTGAGACTCTGATAGAGGGAGCGTTTGGGGCGAAGCAGAACGAGTGTAACGGCGAGAACGAGAAAGGGGTTTCCCAAGCGGTTCTGCCGGGCCATGACTCGTTCTCTGACTCCTCCCACCAGAACGGCTCGGACAAAGCAGACCAGGACGAAAGCTCCGCCCCCTCCACACCTCGGAAGAAACGTGGGCGACGGAAACTCGAGCACCCCGAGAAACGTGAGTCACGCCTCTGCCGTTCCGTCTTCTATCTCTCCGTTTTTTTTACAGAGCTGAATCATGCTGTGCCGAACTCCGGGACTGCGGAATAAACCACCAGGTGGCATCGCAAAAAACAATCAGCTAGTTCGTTTTAATGTTTTATTCCTCTTATACCTCTGAGGGGGTGTGGCAGGGGGCGGAGTCACATGTGTACTGCACTCATTATTCCTAATAATGTGAAATGTCAGAGAAACGACTTAGCAAAATCCAGTTTGTTCTCCAGTCTCTCTCTCTCTCTCTCTCTCTCTCTCTCCTTCTTTCTTTCATTCTGTCTTTGAAAATAAAGAAAAAAAATGTCTGCTTTGCTTTCTCTCTGTCTCTCTATTTGTCAATCTGTCTCTATCTGTATCTCTGTTTGTCCCTCTCTTTCTGTCTCTCAATTTCTCTCTCTCTCTCTCTCTCTCTCCTTTTCTCTGTCTGTTTTTGTTTCCTTTATCTGTTTCGTTCTCTTGTCTTTCTGTCTCTTCTTTTTCCGTCCGTCTCTCCTGTTCTCTGTCTTTCTCTGTCTCCATCTGTCTCTCCCTTTATCTGTATCTGGTTTTCTCTATCTGTCTTTTTATATTTCCTTTCCCTATCTTTCTCTCTACCCGTTTCTCCTTTTCTCTGTTTGTCTTTCGGTCACCTCCGTTCTCTGTCTGTCTCTTCTTTTCTCTATTGGTCTGTCTCTTTCTTTCTCTCTGTCGCTCTGACTTTTTTTTCCACTGTATCTCTTTACATATTTGTCTCTCTGTGTTGTTTTCTCTCTATCTGTCTGCCCATCTCTATATCGCTATATCTCTGTGTGTGTCTCTTTTTGATCTCTCTCTC
>NC_060901.1:25124904-25169904 GCF_014805685.1 Silurus meridionalis
TTTTTACATTTAACACCCCACGACAAATGTAGTTAAGTCTGTGCGGATTTGAAAAGGCATTCCGAGCTGACCACGCCCACTTTCCGTCATAGTGGGGTCCTTTCCACAGCTTCTCCGAGAAGTTGCCCAAGCACTGAAGTGGCAAATTGCAAATGTTGACCCTTAAAGTGCTGGGACCCTTTAAGTGCAAGGCAAAAAAGAAAAGAGCGTGGTTTCAAGTTCAACTCGTAAATGTCCTTGTAAGTGTTTTTAAATCCACACGAGTATATTTGAGCTTGTGCAGGTTGCTACGGATATGCGTTGCGAGCTCACGGTAGAGTGCTTTCTCACTGTCTGATCAAAGTCTGACTTCCTGACTGACACATTGACGAGGCAGCCTGTGTGTGTGTGTGTGTGTGTGTGTGTTTAATGTAGTGTGATGATAAACGTGTAAAAATGTCAGTGCTACAGTTCAACACACTATTGTATTTACTGCACAACAGACACTCATTCATTTACTTCTTTTTTTGCGTTGTTTCTTTCTTTCATTCATTTGTGTGTTGTTTTTTTTTTATTATTAATTTAGCGCTCACCTTCATTCATTTGTTATTTGTACTTTCTTTCTTTCCTCTTTCTTTTTTTCTTTCAGGTATTTAGTGTTGTTTATGTTTCTCTCCTTCTTTACGTTCTTTCATTCATTCATTATTAATTTGTTCTTTCTTTCTTTCTTTTTCTTTTTCAGTTGTTTTGTCTTCCTTCCTTCCTTCCTTCCTTCCTTCCTTCCTTCCTTCTATTATTTTCGTTTCCTTCAGTAAATGAACACGTCGTTATAACTGTAGCCACAGTGTGTGTGTGTGTGTGTGTGTGTGTGTGTGTGTGTGTGTGTGTGTGTGTGTGTGTGTGTGTTTGTCTGAGGTACTACTTACCCTACTCTGTTAAAAAAGACCGCATTTCCCAGGGTGCACTGGGCAGCGTGCCAGAGACTGTAGGGTAATTCCAGTAGAGCCATTCTGTCGTCATGGAGACACCACTGAAGCCGGACTAAAATGTGTATGTGTAAAGTGTCTGTCTGTGTGTGTGTGTGTGTGTGTGTGTTTGCCCGTGTGCCCATTTATGTGTATCTGTAGAGACACAAAAAAGAGCTTCATTAAAGCAGGGCTTTTTGTGTGTGTTTGAGTGTGTGTGTGTGTCTGCACATCTGCTTGTCTATGTAATTGAGTAAAAACAGATGTGTAGTTGGGCGCACGCACGTGTGTGTGTGTGTGTGTGTGTGTGTGTGTGTGTGTGTGTGTGTGTGTGTGTGTGTGCGCGGACATTTATGTTTACATGTAAGTGTGAGTGATTAATTGAATTAGAGGAAGGGAATGATAACTGATTACAAAGAGACGTGTGTGTGTGTGTGTGTAGAGGTATAATCTTGGTCATTGTTTAAGTCCCATTGATGTCCTCAAAAACATATCATTCTGCTTCACACAGGGTGTGTGTGTGTGTGTGTGTGTGTGTGTGTGTGTGTGTGTGTGTGTGTGTGTGTGTGTTCACGTTCACCACTGTCCCGTGTAACACGTTGATGCTTCCAGCTGATTGTGCACTCTGGTGGTTTAGTTGTTTCGAAAGTCAGTGGTCAAACAGGACATGCTTCCAACTGGAGTTCATGCTCTTAGATTCTCCACCAATCAGGTCAAAGTACTTACAATCTCAGCCAATCAGAAACGAGCTGAGACAAATCACACTCATTTGTGTTTATTTGGAGCGTCCCTGTAGTGTTGCAGTGTTTCTGAAGTGTTCTCATAGGGTTGTAGTGTTCCTGCAGCGTTGGAGTGTTCCTGCAGTGTTGGAGTGTTCCTGTACTGTTGGGAGTGTTCCTGTAGTGTTGGAGTGTTCCTGTAGTGTTGGAGTGTTCCTGTAGTGTTGGAGTGTTTCTGCAGTGTTGGAGTGTTCCTGTACTGTTGGGAGTGTTCCTGTAGTGTTGGAGTGTTTCTGTAGTGTTGGAGTGTTTCTATAGTGTTGGAGTGTTCCTGCAGTGTTGGAGTGTTTCTATAGTGTTGGAGTGTTTCTATAGTGTTGGAGTGTTCCTGCAGTGTTGGAGTGTTTCTATAGTGTTGGAGTGTTCCTGTAGTGTTGGAGTGTTCCTATAGTGTTGGAGTGTTTCTATAGTGTTGGAGTGTTCCTGCAGTGTTGGAGTGTTTCTATAGTGTTGGAGTGTTCCTGTAGTGTTGGAGTGTTTCTATAGTGTTGGAGTGTTCCTGTAGTGTTGGAGTGTTCCTATAGTGTTGGAGTGTTTTGTAGTGTTGGAGTGTTTCTATAGTGTTGGAGTGTTCCTGCAGTGTTGGAGTGTTCCTGTAGTGTTGGAGTGTTTCTATAGTGTTGGAGTGTTCCTGTAGTGTTGGAGTGTTCCTGTAGTGTTGGAGTGTTCCTATAGTGTTGGAGTGTTTCTGTAGTGTTGGAGTGTTTCTATAGTGTTGGAGTGTTCCTGCAGTGTTGGAGTGTTCCTGTAGTGTTGGAGTGTTTCTATAGTGTTGGAGTGTTCCTGCAGTGTTGGAGTGTTCCTGTACTGTTGGGAGTGTTCCTGTACTGTTGGAGTGTTCCTGTGGTGTTGGAGTGTTCCTGCGGTGTTGGAGTGTTCCTGTAGTGTTGGAGTGTTCCTGTAGTGTTGGAGTGTTTCTATAGTGTTGGAGTGTTCCTGCAGTGTTGGAGTGTTCCTGTAGTGTTGGAGTGTTTCTATAGTGTTGGAGTGTTCCTGTAGTGTTGGAGTGTTCCTGTAGTGTTGGAGTGTTCCTATAGTGTTGGAGTGTTTCTGTAGTGTTGGAGTGTTTCTATAGTGTTGGAGTGTTCTGTACTGTTGGAGTGTTCCTGTAGTGTTGGAGTGTTTCTATAGTGTTGGAGTGTTCCTGCAGTGTTGGAGTGTTCCTGTACTGTTGGAGTGTTCCTGTACTGTTGGAGTGTTCCTGTGGTGTTGGAGTGTTCCTAGTGTTGGAGTGTTCCTGTAGTGTTGGAGTGTTCCTGTAGTGTTGGAGTGTTCCTGTAGTGTTGGAGTGTTTCTGCAGTGTTGGAGTGTTTCTGTAGTGTTGGAGTGTTCCTGTAGTGTTGGAGTGTTCCTGTAGTGTTGGAGTGTTTCTGTAGTGTTGGAGTGTTTCTGTAGTGTTGGAGTGTTTCTGTAGTGTTGGAGTGTTTCTATAGTGTTGGAGTGTTTCTGTACTGTTGGGAGTGTTTCTGTAGTGTTGGAGTGTTTCTGTAGTGTTGGAGTGTTCTGTAGTGTTGGAGTGTTTCTGTAGTGTTGGAGTGTTTCTGTAGTGTTGGAGTGTTTCTATAGTGTTGGAGTGTTCCTGTAGTGTTGGAGTGTTTCTGTAGTGTTGGAGTGTTTCTATAGTGTTGGAGTGTTTCTATAGTGTTGGAGTGTTTCTGTAGTGTTGGAGTGTTTCTGTAGTGTTGGAGTGTTTCTATAGTGTTGGAGTGTTTCTGTAGTGTTGGAGTGTTTCTGTAGTGTTGGAGTGTTTCTGTAGTGTTGGAGTGTTTCTGTAGTGTTGGAGTGTTTCTGTAGTGTTGGAGTGTTTCTGTAGTGTTGGAGTGTTTCTGTAGTGTTGGAGTGTTCCTGTAGTGTTGGAGTGTTTCTGTAGTGTTGGAGTGTTTCTGTAGTGTTGGAGTGTTTCTATAGTGTTGGAGTGTTTCTGTAGTGTTGGAGTGTTTCTGTAGTGTTGGAGTGTTCCTGTAGTGTTGGAGTGTTTCTGTAGTGTTGGAGTGTTTCTGTAGTGTTGGAGTGTTTCTGTAGTGTTGGAGTGTTCCTGCAGTGTCATAGTGTTGGAGTGTGCATGTAGTTTGTGGAGGGTTCCTATAGTTTTCCTGCCTGTTCACACTGGGATTTTTCCTGCACACACACACAGACACACACACACACACACACACACACACACACACACACACACACACACACACACACACACACACACAGACACACACACACGGATGACAGTGAACACCTGTACACGCAGTGTATGTTTCCACTGAAGCTAAAAAAATCAATATTTACCCTACAAAGGCTTTTTGAGAAAGATTTAAAAGCCCTCTTCTAACACACACACACACACACACACACACACACACACACACACACACACACACTTCACCTTTAATACACTTTGAGTGTTTTATTCTATTAAGTCTTTACAGTTTCTCATTCTCTCTACACCTTTCACACTTTGTGAATATAATGTTGTCTCTTTTTCTGTTTCTACACACACACACACACACACACACAAAACATGCTACTATTGTATAACAGGAACAGTGTTGCGAATGCTGTGTCTGGCAGGATCCCAGTTGTAGTCAGCCTAGCACTGCATTGTTCCTCCGAGAATGTCTGTGTGTGTGTGTGTGTGTGTGTGTGTGTGTGTGTGTGTGTGTGTGTGTGTGTGCGCATGTGTGAACTCACTGAACCTGCTGTATGTTGTGTCCTGGTTTATTGAGGGATCAGTGAAACTGACAGCAGTGATGTTGTCGAGCTAAAAATACAATCCGGTCTCAGCCCGTTCCCCTCAGGCCGCAACTTCTTGTACATGACTCAGCTGTCAATCAAAAGCGCTTATTAGAATATTAGGCCACACCCTTTGACAGACGTTAAATAAGTGCCATCATATTGATATCGTACAAACACCATATTCTGGCGCTCTGAGTAGTTTGATGAGGTGAGATGGTCTGTGTGGTGGAGTTTAATTATCAGATACTGTGGGAATTTTGGACACCGATTGGTCTCAGGCTGTCAGGTTCTAAAGTAGCTTGATTGGATAGAAACTCTATATATTTATAGCTATTTGTAGAAATGAGGTAGTAAACAGAGACAACTCAATGCCACAGTGTGCGAATATTGAAAAAACAGGGTTAAAAAAAGAAAGTCCGTGACCATCAGGTGATTATACAAAGATCATGTACTGACTTTAGAGCAAAATGTTTGAAGAAGCAATTAGAGAACGAGGTGTAAGGCAAGTAGGGCTAATAACAGGGGTGCAAACCGCATTAATAATGTGCAGTGCGGGGTTTTTCGAACATAGATCAGAGCGGAAATGTACAGTTGAGTGTCTGAGATGTTTATGTACCACTCAGACACAGGAAATGTCTCTTTTAAATCGCTCCTCGGGAATAAAAAAAAAAAAAAGTCTGTCAGTTTGAGTCTGCAAATTCTCACAGATGTTGCACTTCATTGAATGTAGCTATAAAGAATTAAATGCTGCAAGTGTATAAAAAGGGAATAACACACTGCTGCATTTGGATACATATTAACCTCAAGGTGGTAACATTGGTTCCACTTTGTAACAGCAACCAGATTGATGGATTTCTGACAGGAAATTTAACCTTAAAGGTGGTGTAATCTGTCCGTGTGTTGCAAAGAAAAAGACTCACCTGATGCCGCTTATGAATGACACCATGGCCGACCAATCAGAAGACGAGGCTCAGGGGAACAAAGAGCAGCCGGCGGTCAGCAGTGTCCCGCCTACTCCTGCACCACAGACTCCGCCCCCTCAGCAGCAGCACACCGACCCTGCTTCACCGACGGTCGCCACAACGCCCGAGCCCGCTCCCGTTCCTGTGGCCTGCGGAAACAAAGAGCTGCGCAAGTCGGCGGAGGCGGAGCAGGAGTACAACGTACGTCTGGGCGTTTTTCTTTGATAAGGATAATTTGTGTAATGTAAAATGTAAACTCCGAATAGAAAAGTTTTTATCTTCTTTTTCTGGTCATTATAATGGTGGTATCCGTATTAGATAATCACTAATGATGTGTTGAAGGACGGGCGAGGCTTCGGGATCGGCGAGCTGGTGTGGGGAAAGTTGCGCGGGTTCTCCTGGTGGCCGGGACGCATCGTCTCCTGGTGGATGACGGAACGCAGTCGAGCCGCAGAGGGAACCCGATGGGTCATGTGGTTCGGAGACGGAAAATTCTCAGTGGTGAGCGGAAGATTTCAAATTCCATCACATGTTGGCATTTATCCAGAGCAGCTATGGGGTTAAGGGCCTTGAGCAGGAACCCAGGAGTGGCAGCTTTGGTGTAGCCATGATTTACATTCACGACCTTTGGATCAAAAGGCCAATGTCTTAGTCACTTATCTACCACGTCCCTGTTTGATAATCAACCAATCACATGATCGTTTGCTGGTTGTTTATATCTTCCTTGGTCAATTCAGTTTTTAACAATGGACATTGTCCCAAAACAGTTTTACAGATATAAAGAGGTTATAAAGTTGAAATGTATACGTTTAGGGCTTATAAATTTGTTCCTTATAAGTTCATCTGTAAAGAGAGGCAAGGAAAAACTCCCTGAGATATTATGAGGTAAAAATCTTCAAAAGACATAAAAAGTGAACCCGTCCTCATCTGGGTGGTACTGAATGTCCATCCCGGATTTAAAGCAAGACTAAAAAGATGCGTTTTTAAGGGAGACCCAAAGCCCTCTATAGAAGAAGCCTGGCGAATATAAATGGAGGGGGCGTTCCACAGATTAGGCCATACTACAGCAAAAGCACAATCCCCTTTTGATTTCATTTTGTACTGTGGAACAGCCAACAGCGCATGATTTGTTGATCTTAGTGACCTACTCGCTGTGTAAGACCCTACAAGAGTTCCAATGTAATTTGGAGACAACTTGTGTCTCGCTTTAAAAACGAATACTAAAATTTTGAAACTCGATCCTGTATTTGACTGGCAGCCAATGAAGACAGCACCGGAGTGATGTGTTCTCTTCTTTTTGAGCCTAGCTGTGGCATTCTGCACACACTGCAAGCGAGAGAGTTGCCACTGACAGATTACTTGACAGCCAAGCCTGAACCTGCTCTTAAGACAGTAACAGAGACTGCAAGGACTGCTAATTTCAAACCTTCAGCGGTAGATAAATGTGTGTGTCTTCTGCATACAAGTGATAAAAAAACGTTGTGGTGATGGCAACTAGATCCTAAGGGGCACATTAGACTAGACATCATAACTTTTTTATTTTTTGGAGCCATTCAGAGGTGGATTTGCTGGTTTTCCATCAATTATGGTGAGTGGTCCAGGGCCTGCCCCAGAGTATCACACTACCACCTCCAGGTTTGCCTTTTGGGATAATGTTCTTTTTATGAAATGCAGGTTTTTGCCAGATGGAACGGGACACACATACACACACCGTACAAAACGTTTAACCTCTGTCTCATGAGTCCACAGAATATTTGTTCATCACGGTTGAGATGTGCTATTCGGTGATGGTCCTGAATTAACCAACTTATAGTCAATTAGGAACCGGGTTCATGTACTGGTGGTACTATTATGGTAGTAATTATATCAAGTGGAATCTCACTAACCGATCCTGTTCTTCTTATTCTTTTCCTCAGGTCTGTGTGGAAAAACTGTTGGCGTTAAGTAAATTTTCTACTGCCTTTCATCAGCCTACATACAGCAAACAGCCCATGTACAGAAAAGCTATCTACGAGGTGCTACAAGTGAGTGAATACGTTCTCCCTCTTTCACATAGAACGCTCTTGTATTGTGCTCGTAATTTATATCGAGTTTGTGTTTGTGTGTGTGTGTGTGTAGACGGCCAGTACACGGGCGGGAAAGAAGTTCAAGGAGTGCGTTTCGACTGATGACTCTGACACGGGGAAGAGTGTGGAGCTGCAGACCAGAGAGATGATCGCGTGGGCGAGTGGAGGATTCCTGCCTACCGGGCCCAAGGGCCTGGAGCCACCACCTGGTACCTTACTTCTGTATACTACACTATACTACACAATACCACTGTCCATTTGCCATATACACATTCATACAGAGTACAAAATGTTGTGAAATGCTTGTTATGACTGTCCATCATAGAATAGAAATAGAATATAAAAAAAAAAGAAAATAAATCAAAAGCTCACATTAAAGTATAAAAAAAAAAGGTTTTTAGACCCTATTTGGGTCATACATATGTGTAGATGTGTGTGTGTGTGTGTGTGTGTGTGTGTGTGTGTGTGTGTGTTTTACATTTTATATTAAATGTTTGTAAAGATTAAGAGCATTTTCTCCTTTTAAGAGAAATTCTCGAAGCTGGATATAAAATGCTAAAGGATTATTAGCATTAGCCGCTAGCCACTTCCTGGCTAGGATTCTTTAGCAAAACGAGACAAACTTGAGGTCTGGCACTTAATTTGTTTCTAGGGGAACTCTTTTTCTGCACGTAAAAAGGATTGCATTTGGAACACGTGTTCTGAACCGAAAGCCTTGTATCGAAAAACTTTGATGCGAATACATGTATCGCTACACCTCTAATATATGTTCTTAAATACTTATACTATGTTACTATACTATACTGGTATATTGGTTACATACACTATTCAGCTGAAAGTACTGGGACACCTTACTTGACCAGCCATATGTGGTTTATCTCCAAACTTCTTTAAACTTGGATTCCGTAATGTGACATTTTTTACTTCATTTGAACTTCATCTGAAGTTCTAATATACTACTTAGGAAAGTATAAACAGTGCTGTACAGGGAACCACATGCAGAACGCTGTCCCAAATTCACTGTTGTCTTTATATTGGGAGCAGATCTTCAAGTTGTTGATGGATGGAAAAATGGATAGGTGGGTGGATGAGTGAATGAATGACTGACAGACAGACAGATAGCTGTATGGATGGATCTTTAATTGGTATAAACTTTGTTTATATGTGTATATATACACTAGATAGACACCTTTTGTTCTTCTGTTAAAAACCTATTGCTGTGTTTCTGTGTTGCAGCCGAGCGGAATCCCTACACTGAAGTGCCTGAAATGTGGGCGGAGCCGGAGGCTGCAGCGTACACAGCTCCACCTAGCAAGAAGCCCAGGAAGAGCAGTTTGGATAAACCTAAAATTAAAGAGATTATAGATGAAGGGACCAGAGGTACAAACACACACACACACATTTAACGTAGATTTTACATTATCGTATTGATGTAAATTTACATTGTAGAAGTCTAAAACGAATCCCCCCGAATGAACCGTAATAAGTTCATGCGGTGGCCTGAGCATGCTAAAACAATTTCTGTGACTGAAACTGACTCGAATCGATCTGTTATTCCAGAGCGTTTGGTGTACGAGGTGCGTCAAAAGTGCAGGAATATCGAAGGTGAGCTACAGTTTCGCGTTACTCTTTCCTCGTTCGAGCTCCTGAGCCCCCGAGTGCTCGAAACGCTCGCAATTTTGTGGAATAAACTCCGACATACGCTGTTTTGTGCGCAGATATGTGTATATCCTGTGGAAGCCTGAACGAGTCCCTCGAACATCCGCTCTTCATCGGAGCCATGTGTCAGAGCTGCAAGGTGCAACACACACACACACACCACCATGTTAAAACAAATGGATACACACCACACAGTTAATAGTGACCCACAAAGATCAGTAGCTTTTAGGTAAATCCGTGACTCAGGAAGTGTTTGTGGTGCGTGCAGAACTGCTTCCTGGAGTGCGCGTACCAGTATGACGACGACGGCTACCAGTCCTACTGCACCATCTGCTGTGGGGGGAGAGAAGTGCTGATGTGTGGGAACAACAACTGCTGCAGGTCAGTGTGTGTGTGGACATGTTTTTTTTTATATCTTGGACTTATATCTTGTTGCGTTTATATATTATAATATTTTTTTCAGATTATATTTATATTTAATTGAATATAATTGATTTATTAATATTTTAATAAATAATGTAACTCTTGTACGCTAAGAAGTGCTGTTCATTGATTGTGTGTCATTTAATGCAGATTTGCCCCTTAATTAACCAGACAAACAGACAGACAGACAGACAGACAGACAGACAGATGCACAGATGCCAATAGGTGATAGATAATAGAAGTCCAACATCTTAACCACTGAACTTCAACTTTATTTCAGCCGTAGTTTATTTTGTACCAAATAATGGCGTAATAACGCAAAGAAAAAATAAATAAGATTCACGGATTCAACGAAAAATTACAATTATGTAACTATTACAAAAGTGACTTGGACCCAAAAAGGAAAATAATTATTTGTTGGTGGATTTTGCAATGCGGTTTGTACAATAAATCAACACATCCGGTGTTATATTTGACACCACAATGTGAACTGTGTGTGAAGGTGCTTCTGTGTGGAGTGTGTGGATCTCCTTGTCGGGCCCGGCTCGGCACAGGCTGCTATAAACGAGGACCCGTGGAACTGCTACATGTGCAGCAGCAAGGGTGTGTTCGGAATGCTCCGGCGCAGAGACGACTGGACATCGCGCCTCCAGCTGTTCTTCGCCAACAACCACGACCAGGACTTTGTGAGTTACTCCATCTTAAAAGATTGTAATGTGTGTGTGTGAGAGAGAGAGAGAGAGAGAGAGGTGTTACTAATAAAAATCAAAGCTGTTTATTAGATCTAAGGGTGGAATGAGTGTACAAAGATTTCGCAGATGCTTTAGGGATTCCACTCTGTCGTCTCCATCCAAACAAACTCACAACTGTTTACAGAGGTTTTGGATTCAAGCTGAACAGCACAACAGTTACTGTGCAGCTGATTCGCATTTCTCCTGTTCTTTTTTTTTTTTTTTTTTTCAAAGACATGGATATGTATTTAGTTATAATTATACTTAAACACCGGATAGCAGGTGAAGTGGATGGCATTGGTTATCCTGTTACAATAGCTCCTGTCACAGGGTAGTATATGAAAATTGAACAGTCAGTTCCTGAAGTTGATTTGTTGGAAAAAGCATCTCCACGAGAGATCCAGAGCATCTTGAAAAGTGGCAGGTCTTGTGGGGTTTACCCTTGTATGGAGTGGTTAGTACCTACCAGAAATGTCCCATGGAACGACAAACAGTAAAAGAGGGACAGCCCCATTGACATCCATGGTCAGTGGAGAGTGAAGGCCTAACTGGCCTGATCCCACAGCAGAGCTACTGTAGCATAGATTGAGGAAAATAATTGTTCAAGAAGCGCTTCCCTTAACGTAACAGAGAAAATAGTTCATTGTTGGGACAGCTGAGGTCCTTTACAATCGTCCTGGTCTGGCACTGCGTGCTGTAGAAGTCCTGAAGGTTAGGGAGCTAGGTGCTAATGGTATATTAAGCTGACTGCACCACCCTCTGGGGGGCTCACCTGTCCTGCATGGTGCTGTTCCCGAACCAGGAAGTGATGCTACCGTCAGGATGCTCTCAATAGTGCAAGTGTAGAAAGTCTTTAACACCTGAGAGGGTTGGCGTCTCTGATGGTACAGACGTTGCAGAGCTTCTTCACCAGGGTGTTGATGTGACAGGACCAAGACAGGTTCTGTGTGATGTGAACACCTGGGTACTGGAAACTGTCCACTCTCTCCACTGGGGTCCCAGTGATGTTAAGCGTTTGGTCTGACCGCTCCTGCTTATTGCTGAAGTCCACTATCAACTCCTTCAGGAGTTCAGGAGAAGACTGTTCTTCTGGCAACCATCTCTCCAGGTTTTTAATCTCCTGTAGTTAGGCCGTCTCGTCGTTGTTGGAGATCAGGCCCACCACAAGAGTGTTGTCAGCAAACTTGATGATGGTGGAGTTGGAAGTGGCCACACAGTAATGTGTGTACAGTGAGTACAGCAGGGGGCTCAGAACACAACCCTGAGGAGCTCCAGTGCTGAGGGTGAGGGTGGATGAAGTGTGTTTGTCCACCCGTACAGCTTGCGGTCTGTCAGTCAGGAAGTTGAAGATCCATTGACACAGCGGCAGGCTGTCCCAGGAGTCACTTGGAGGTGAGCGTGGAGGGAATTATGGTGTTAAACGCTGAACTGTAGTCCACAAACAGCATTTTCACATAATTCCCTTTTCTGCAGTCCAGGTGGCTCATCGTTGAATATCCATTTATCTGTAATAAATAAACTCTTGGTGACACACAGATGGGTATGGGTTCCCCTTTTTAATCTGGTTCCTCTTAAGGTTTCTTCCTTATTCCATTTTGGGGAGTTTTTCCTTGCCACAGTCACCATCGGCTTGATCATCAGGGACAATCTTACACATAAAGAACATCTTTTCCATTCTTTATCAACACATTATATGTGTAAAGCTGCTTTGAGACAATGTTCATTGTTAAATGCGGCATACAAATTGAATTGCTTCTAATGTGGCAACCAGCAGACAAACATGGCAGTGAAACAACATGGGTGAGCTTGAAGGCAAAATGGAGTACCAAATGTGGAGGAGAACCACCCTGAGGTGAACCAGGCAAGACATGCGCATTCAGGAGAAACAGTCAATAGAAAGCCAGCCAAAAGCAAGGCAGGTAGGAGAAAGAGAAAGAAGAGAAAGAGATAGACATGTGAGTGTCAACCAGAGGTATGCCAGCCAGAAATACCGTTCTTACATTCCCAGCTTGACTTTTTGGTTTGATATCATTCTTAGTTTCTAACCTAGAAAACTGCCATCAAGATTAGCTTTTAATAGAGGCCCCAAAGCATTTCTGTAAGTCACAGTAGTTAAATGCATCTGCCAAATGCTATAAAGTAAAGTGTTAGTAAGTCTGAGTTTAGTGGACACCCCCTTACAGACATTTCTATTGAAAATATTCTCATACTAGTTCGTCCTCATGCTAGCTCACTAGGTCAGTGACCAAGGACACAATCAAGCCTAAATCTTAAGGTTCTTCCTCTGCTTTACTTTCTGTCTCTCTCAGGAACCCCCTAAAATCTACACTCCTGTAGCGGCGGAGAAAAGGCAGCCAATCAGAGTGCTCTCTCTGTTCGATGGCATTGCTACAGGTGAGCACATACCTGTATGTCCAAGGTGTGGGATTACAGCACAATTGGAAGCAGTACTTAAACTGGAGTGCCGTTACAATTGTGTGTGTGTGTGTGTGTACGTGTGTATGCGTTTAGGTCTGTTGGTGCTGAAGGACCTGGGCATCCAGGTGGACCGGTACGTAGCGTCCGAGGTGTGTGAAGACTCCATTACCGTGGGGATGGTGAGACACGAGGGGCGGATCATATATGTGGGTGACGTCCGCAACGTCACACACAAACACGTGAGTTACATGCACTCGAACACACACACACACACACACACACACAATAAAATACTTATCCATATAGAAGCAGAGAAACAATATTCCGTAGTGTGTGTGGGGGGGTGGGGGCTATAGCCAGGATGCCCTTGCATTAATGTGTTTTATCATAATGCAGCTGTAACCCTGTGGCGCATCATATTTTTGTCCAAATTCTCCCTCTTTCTCTCTCTCACTGTGTGTGTGTATAAATAGAGATATGAATGCAGCAGTGCTGATGGAGCTCACATTTCAGCTCTGGCTTTGAAGTGCAGGCGTTTCTGCTTTTCTCCCCTCAGGCTGTGCTCTGCTGGGCTGACAGTGCTGAGGATCTGTGTGTGCGTGTGTGTGTGTGTGTGAGAGAGAGAGAAAAATTGAGAGATCACCCTGTCTGTACTGCGCCGCAGTAGATAGAGATGTTCCACACCTTATTCAATAAGAGCGGATATCTAAGGAATGCGTTTGAGCTACGACTGTGAAAGTGGCAACCAGATTCGAATTGATCCCCCCAAAAAATGATCAAGGTTTACAAAGGAACTCACGCTTAACCAGCAAAGTTTGGGAGATTCAACCGTTTTTTTGGTGCTGGACTGTATACACCGACTCCTGATATTAGAAAACACAACATATTTATCATTAATCAAATACATTTACATTGTAACTGCCTCTAAGTTACAATCAGCTGCGTCTGTGGGGGGTTTCATCAAGATGGCCCATGCAGGAGATGGGTGTGGGCCAGATGACACACACAAAAACATTCAGTACCCTCCACAGGAATTCCTTACAGTTCTGTACTCTGGTATAAAGGTCTGTCTCAACAGACAGATCTTGGGTGAAGATATTTAGAAGGCAGACAAGCGAACATGGCTGTTAAAGACCCACTAGAGTGCTACCTTTAATAAATTCTTCTCCCCACAAGAATTCTGGTCTGGTCTTACTTATTTTGTATTAGAGGAATCTAATACATTGGCGAGCCACCCAAACCACTGCCACTACACAGGAAAGAAAACATCCATTTGACGGAATATCCTGGTCATTCCACAACCACAGGAAGTGTCTTCGGACATTTTTGTTCTTCCACCTCTTCCAATCCATGGAATGCAGATGTGCATGGAGCTGGCTTTGTGCACAGGGGCATTGTCAGGTTTTAGTCTCCTAGTTCGAGCGAAGGGGAAATTTTCATGCGACGCATCCGAAAACGTCCAATACAGTTGTGATTTTTTGAGTTTTGGGAAGAAACACACATGGCTGGAAAAGTCAGGTGTTCCAATACTTTTGGGGCTACAGTGTCTAACAGACTATTTTATGAAAGTGTAAGAGATGCATATAATAGTGCTTATTTTACTAAGTTATATTAGAAAGTGGTAGTGGTTAAAGTTCTAGATTATTGATAGGAGAGTCAGGGTTCAAGCCCCGATATCGCCAAGCCGCCACTCTCAGGGCCCTTGAGCAAGTGTATCCCCCTGTATCATGTCAGAACCCAGCTTCCTAAAATCACTGGGATATGTGTGTGTGTGTGTGTGTGTGTGTGTGTGTGTGTGTGTGTGTTGCAGATTCAAGAGTGGGGTCCATTCGATCTGGTGATAGGTGGGAGCCCCTGCAATGATCTCTCCATCGTCAACCCAGCCAGGAAAGGACTCTTCGGTATGCCGTGTCTCTGTGTGTTTTATTTACGTATGAAAACTGTATGAACGACATATAACTACTGGTCTAAATATACAAATATAATAATATCAAGTTCTATCTGACCAGTGCCTAAAATGTGTGTGTGTGTTTTATGTAGAGGGCACCGGGCGACTGTTTTTCGAGTTTTATCGCCTGCTGCATGAGGCTCGTCCTAAAGAAGGAGACGAGCGGCCATTTTTCTGGCTCTTCGAGAACGTCGTGGCCATGGGGGTGAGCGACAAGAGAGACATCTCGCGCTTCCTCGAGGTATACACTCATACACACACACACACACGTGTGGAGTGTTAGAACTTTCCGTGAAGGTTGACTAACCCAGAGTGTGTCCCCTCAGTGCAACCCAGTGATGATTGACGCCAAGGAGGTATCCGCTGCCCACCGTGCACGCTACTTCTGGGGCAACCTGCCTGGCATGAACAGGTGATAAAAGCAAAGCAATGGAAAAAAAATAACATATAACATACTGAACATTTCAGGAAGATTTACCTCGAAAAACTGGGAGACAGGGGTGGATCACAATGTACTGGAATTTCAGTGTATAAAATATATATTGGATATATTGTGCCAGTTTTCTCGACCGATTCACAGCACTCTTCATGTTCAGGAAGAGGGCAAAGTCTGCAGGAGCCAAATTTGGCAAGTAGGGTGGGTGCAGAAGTGAGATCGTGTATGTCAGCGAGCATTATGGTGAGGGGCTTCGACATATCCTGGGGGTTGATGTCGTTGAAGGTGGTCTCTCTTCGTCTTCCGCTCTCGAAAATGCTCAAAACACCCCGGATGACCCGTTGCGGCATCGCCGTATGTCACGGCAAAAGTCTCCGTGGCAGATTTGCGCAGAATTTCACGTTGTCCGCGATAAAGTTTGCAGACATAGACGTATGGAAGCTTGCGTCTTCAGGATTGTCCAAACTGCGGTGTCTGTCGGTACGCCGATTTAAATTCATTTTCAGTACATTTGTTTTTACTTCAGTAAACCGACTTAATTGATTTAATTGTTTATAGACCAATATAAAAATATGCACCCCAGTGTGAACATCCTGTGCTTCAGTGTTGGAACCCCTCGATTTTTATGCCACCCCTTTGCACCCCATAAATAATTTTCCAGATCCACCCCTGCTGGGAAACACGTTCAACAATTACCTCGTTATAGAACTACTGGGTTTTACCATAGAATTTATGAGATCCTGAGCAACTCAAGAACTTTGAGGATGGATTTGGACTGGTACTTTACAATGTCTCAGGACCAAAGTTTGCGTGAACAGTTGTGAACATCTCAACAGTGATGGAACTGTAAAGAATGGACGTTCTGTGGCCCCCAGGTGAGTCTGGTTCCTTTTAAGGTTTCTTCCTCATGAAGTCTCTGGGAGTTTTTTTATTGCCACAGTCGCCACTGGACTTGCTCATTAGGGATACAGTTAAAAGGAACAAAGTGTTAGGCACGAAACTTATGCATTCCAACTTTTGAGTCTCGAATTAAATAGCAACGATATCACATTAATATTCAAGACTGTAATCTCGTTTGTTTTGTGTTTTTTCCCCCGTAGGCCGTTAACCGCCATGGTGAACGACAAGCTTGACCTGCAGGACTGTCTGGAACACGGACGCACAGCCAAGGTGAGGTCTTCATGTATAAAACCTGCTAAACAAAAGCACTGTGGAAACGAGAATGTAGATTTGATTCGTCCAGTAGAGGGTGCTGTTTTTTTGCTGTACATCTAATTCCATCTAAGAAACTAATGGTGTCGATGCTAGAAATGAAAGAACAGTTCAGCGCAACGATTCCTGATGTACTACAGTATATGTTTGGATCTTTATATATATGTGTACAGGATATAGACAATATCCAGCCATGTAAGCTTCTTCCCTGAAACTTTTACCACAAACTTAGAGGCAGACAACTGTATAGGATTGAACTAGGAGAGCCAAACCTGTTCCAGCACGACAATGCCCCTGTGCACAAGCTCCATGAAGATCTGCTTTCCATGGGTTGGAAGATGTGGAAGATCTCCTGCTATAGAGCTTCAATTCTATTGAACAGCTTCAGGATTAATTGGAATGCCACCCAAGGCCTCCTCACCTCACCTACATCATTACCTGAATTTACTAACACCCTTGTGGCTGAATTGTCACGAATCTTTACAAAATCTCCCTAAAGTGAAGTGAAACATCTTATATGAATCTTATATTCTATATTAATGAATAGACTTAAGTAATAGTATTAACATTAGAATTCATTCGTTCAGTTAGGAGGCATTTTTCACTGTGAGGTTCTGTGGGAATTTTTCGATGCTCTCAGCAGTTTATGATGTTCCTAGCGTGTACTGGAGCGTTGCGATTGGGTGGGTTGGCAGAGGGGGCGTGGCTAACTGACACCGCGTTTGTGTTTCAGTTCGATAAGCTGAGAACCATCACCACTCGCTCCAACTCCATCAAGCAGGGCAAAGACCAGCACTTCCCCGTCTTCATGAATAACAAGGAGGACATCCTGTGGTGCACTGAGATGGAAAGGTATGGATGGCTGGATTGATGGATGGATTATTGATTGATAGGAGGATGGAGAGATAATTAATGGATGATTTGGATGATATGGATGATATGGATAGTTGATGGATGAATGGGTGAATGAATGGATGGAGGATCGACTTGTGCAATAGAAAAAATAATTTCCTGAAAATTAATGATGGACTTACTGATGATGGACAGATGAATGGCATCACACTGAAGAGTGGCTGACTGTGTAGAATCATGGATGGGTAGCTATGTTCACTCATCCATTGATCAAGGGATTAATAAAGAAAAGGATGGATTGATGGGTTCAATGATTGATAGTGTAACACATGGATGGATGGATGGATGGATGGATGGATGGATGGATGGATGAAGAGATCAACTGTTTTAGTTCCAGTTAATCTGGAAAGACATCCTGTATTTAAAAAATTTACTAATGAAACCCAATATAGGATGGATGGCCAGATAGATGGATGAATTGATGGAGGTATAAATGGACCATTGGATGGATGAATAGATGGATGGATGGGTGAATTCAGGTCTGGATGAATGGATAATTCGAGACAGATTGATGAATGGATATAATCCCAGAATACATGAAGTTTGGATAATGGATAGACAGATGAGTGAATGAAAGGAAGGAAAAGTTTGTGCCCCCTTCAAAGGATCTTGGGTTCCCGAGAAGATTTCTTTGGTGGAACACCAGAATGAGTGTGTAGACCAAGATTTTTTTGTGAACTTTTTTTTTTTCTTCTCCTGTTCAGGGTGTTTGGATTTCCTGTCCACTACACGGACGTGTCCAACATGAGTCGTCTGGCCAGGCAAAGACTCCTGGGAAGGTCGTGGAGCGTCCCGGTGATCAGGCACCTGTTCGCGCCGCTGAAGGAATACTTTGCCTGTTACTAAAACCCCACCCACCAGAGTCACGCCGTGCCATCCCGCGGCTTGCTCCGCCCCTTCATTTGCATAGCTCCACCCTCCTCCTTCATGCGTATTTTTTTAGTAGTTGCCTGACCACTTACTGGTGCTATTCATCAAGGAAAGAAAAAAAAAAAAACAACCCACGTTTCGTCCGGCGTTCACGTCTCACTTCTACATGTCGCCTATTTATTGAAGACTTCGTCACTTTTTTTGGCCGCTTGTTTCGCGTTTCAACAGACTTCGAAATCATTTACAACTTCAGACACATTTCACATCTGTGATCACACGGCTTCTCTGAGGAAAAAGAGACATGCTTGCATGAGTGTGTGGATGGAAGAGGGCATGTGTTTGTGTGTGTGAAAGAGAAAGAGAGGGAGAGGATGGTCGTCTCTTTGAGCACAAAGCAGATTTGAGGGTCACAGCATCTTCGAAAACTAAACCCAAACACACACACACACACACACACACACACACACACACACACACACACACACACACACACTGTCCTAAGGCCATTTACATCTTTTACCCATAATCATGTGGTGCAAACACACACTTACACACACACACCAAACAGCTGATACACTGTTTACAGTTATATCATGGTACTATACAACTACACAACTCCTGTACAGCCCATACGCTGGTACAACTACGGTGCTCTCTCTCTTTCTCTCTCTCTCACTCTCTCCCTCCCTCGATTATTTCTTCTCTGCCTTTTTCTCCTTCTCTCTTGCTCGTCTTCCCTCGTTCTGTCGCGTCCCGCTATCTCCCTTCCTTTTTTCCTTTAAAAAAAAAAAAACATTTGTCTCTCTCTCTCTCTCTCTCTCTCTCTTTTTTTCTTTCATTCTCGCGCTTTCTCTTTGTCTCTCCCTCAGCAATACTGATGCACAGCCACACTTGAGGCCTTACTGCTGGGGCACACAGTGACTGACACACACACACACACACACACACACACACAGAGGATCCGAATTGTCTTGTTGCGTCCATGTTGGGAGTTTTTCAACGTTAAAGGCTGATGCAATACAGTTTAATCTTCTCACAGTGGTTCGGAAAGAGGAGAGAGGAGAGAAAGCTCTGTATTTCAACACACACACACACACACACACACACACTCAGAGAGCTGCCGCGCTTCCAGCCCAGGCCTGCAGGGGGCAGCGGCAAAATACAAACAAATCGTTCCTTCCACAAAGCACTGTGGTGACGCTAGCGAGCACCAGCGGAACTCATTTCTACTGTAAATCACACGTCTGACTCCACCATTTTTACTGTACTGGTGTCGTGTGTGTGTGTGTGTGTGTGTGTGTGTGTGTGTGTGTGTGTGTGGAGAAAAAGTTTTCCTCAACATGCTTTGCTTTTTTGTCCGACTGAGGAAATGATCACAAAAATCTCTTCGGGGTCTTGTCTTCTCTCCTCTACTCTTCTCTTCTCTTCCTCCTTTTCCTGGTTCTGGGTTTAGTCTAGCGTTCTGTCTGGCTCTTTCGATTTCAGCGGGGTGCAATTCCACCAACCATTCAAAACCTTTTGAGGAACTAAACGGTTGTAGAACAAATGAGAACCAGAACTAAGCAGTTCCTGTGCTTATGGTTTAAATTGGAACTAAAATAGAACGTTCCTGCATTGTTCTTGTGGTGGAAAACACCCAAATCCTCAGTCCCTGAAAAGGTTCCTGCGACAGAATCGCAGTTCCCAAGTACAACAAAGGTTCCAAATGTGGCCGAGGGTTTCTAGATTGCCGAAAAAGTGTACCTGCAATGGAAACCGAGTTCCCAAGTACAACAAAGGTTTCAAATGTGGCGGAATTTACGAGACTGAAAGGGTTCCTACAATAGAAAGGCATCTAAATTTCCTGAAAGGGTTCTGCATTTGAAATGTTTCCAGGTTCTTGAAAAGGTTCCTATGGTGCCTAAAGTGAGGTTGATGCCTAAACTAAAAAGGTTCCTAAAGACATGCCTAGGTTCCTGAAATGGTTCCTGGGTTGGAAAATCTTATATTCCGGATCCGTTTTTTTGATACTTTTCCATCCTCCCGGGGGGTTCTGGGATAGTGGCCTCTGCTGTGTGATGTCGTAATATCTGGTCACATGGTGCTCCCAGAATTCCTTCGGCTTCAGTGGGCGTGGCCCGTCCCGGTGGGTGTGTAGGTGCTTAACAAAGTGCACACGACTTCCTAGTTACGGATCGAAATAATATCTGGATTACTGTATTCTCTCCACGCTGTAGTCGGATACAGATTGACGTCCTGGTGCTTTCAGGAGCGTCCCCCGGGACACTGGGGAGGTCTGGTGGGCGTGGCCTATTATGGTGTGTTGGTGCTCAACAGTGTGCGCTCGCCTTCCAGTTATTAGTGCGGATAATCGGACGGGGTTTACTGTATTTCTTGCCGTGCTGTTGTACACATCGTTCAGATCCGAGGTCGACAGGACATCCTGGTGCTTTCTGGCGCTTTCTCGGGATTGTTTTTTTTTTTTCTCCCCCGGATTCCCAGATTTTCAAGGGTGTCCTTGTGAAATGAGACACTGATATCTCTCTGCTTTAAAAAGGCAGACTGTAAAGACATTTCTCTGCCACTTTCCAGACTCGGCTTCCTCATAGTCACTGGAATGAAAGTCCTTCAGCAGTGCTGGTCCTCGCAAAACCGAACTCCGTCCCCCGTCCTTGCCCCGTACACACCCCCAACACAAAAATCGTTTTCCCTTATCGGAGTCTCCTCTGCTGTGGTGCTGTTCGACTGTGAATGAACCTTTAACCTTCGGTAGCTAATTTTGGAACCACTACTGACCCATCACGATGATAGTAAAAGATATTTGTAGGTCCTCTATCTGGCTACCATATCGCTGTAATAATACCGTGGAGCTTCAAGGGTTCTTTTGAAACGGGTGGCAGGCTCACCAACCAGAACTCCAGGTGCTGCTGGAGTCGGGCAAATTCCATCGCAACCAAAAAAAAAAGGGCTTGGACCTACTTCTTTTACCTATTTGAATGACTTCTTTCTTCTAGCATACTCACTAATAACAAGATGCTGTGAACTGGGACGTGTGTAAATTTCACAGCGCAAA
The DNA here is from genome assembly GCF_014805685.1 of Silurus meridionalis. NCBI lineage: Eukaryota > Metazoa > Chordata > Actinopteri > Siluriformes > Siluridae > Silurus > Silurus meridionalis. Next base: position 25,146,044 of record NC_060901.1, read on the forward strand.
GAAACAACGGACGCTGCGACTTCTATAGCGTGCTGCATAAAACTCGTTTAACAAATAAGCTAACGTTAGCTTCCCAGTGGTAGCTAGCAAACAAAACCGAGGGCTTTTTTTTTTTTTTGACTCAGCACAATTTCTTTGGACGCCAAAGAAAAGCTCTCACACAAGTGACTTTTTTGTTTCTGTCTTTCTTTCTTTTGAACTTGCCGCATCGGTTAATTACTCCACTTTATACTTTCGAGGACCAGCACTGATCATAACGAGCGTCAAGAAAAGTGGCCCTCATTTGCAAACTAACATCCAGACAGCTAAAATCCAGACGCTAAGCCTGGCTTTTGGCATAAAAAAAAAAAGATGCGTCGAAACGCATCCGAGTATAACTCAGGCCCACACGCCATCCTTTTCCAGACTCACTTCCTGTGTGGCCGAGACGGGACTCCATTCAGCCGAGTTTCAGCAGCAAACCAACTGTACATAGCTCTGTTTGCCTTTCGTTAGCATTCGATCATGTTTTGTGCTCTGGGTGTGTTTTCTCAATCCTTGTAGGCTAATTTCGGTGTGATCCTAGGCTGTGTTAGCGTAGCTGTTGTGATTAGGAGACTGGCCAAAGGCGGAGCGCAATTCTAATAAGCTGAGACGGTGGTGGTGGTGATGACGATTGACGATAATAATGGAGGTGGTGGTGTTGGGGGATTAAAATCTGCAATTCTGAATTTTCCTTCCTTTCTTTTGCGTATTTATTAATAGTCACAAGCGAGAAAGAGAGGACAAATTCGAGAGCCGACCAATAACGCAGTCAACAGCTTTACGAAGGAGGAGGGTCCCTTAACAGGCTCGTTTTACCATCTACACCGAGCGCGAGGGGGGAAAAAGGGGTTTTAAAAAAAAAAGACGGGGAAAAAAGGTGCTATACAATTTATTCTTAAATGATTTAATAAAAATAAAGAAGTAAATAAATATAGAAGTAAAAAAAATATATTGTCGGGGGGGGGGGGAATTAAGGATTGACCGGTCTTGACAAATGACTGTTTTTATGTTGTCGTAGTAATGGATTTAAGAAAGAAAAAAAGCAAGAAAAAAAAAAAGCACTATTATTTTACTCTTTTATGAATATATTAACAAAATGCATTTTAACTTTGTACTTGATGATGTAAAAGTAGAAAACAAAAAAACAAAAACAAACAAACAAAAAAAAAAAACAAATTTCATGTGTTTTAGCCTAGACATCACTGTAGTATGAGCGTCTTGATGAGGAAGTCATTCTGTTAGACTGGACACTCGCTCCATCCTGAAAGGTTTCTGTGCACTGATACGTAACTCGCTTTAATCCTTGGCAGCGTAATCGACATTACCCAACATTCCTTGCTCCACGTAGTCTGGCTTTTGTTGAATTTGACTGTAATGTTGCGTTGTTTTCTCTCATATATATATATATATATATATATATATATATATATATATATATATATATATATATATATATATATATATTAGGGGTGTAATGGTAGATGTATTCGTCCCGAACAGTCACGGTACAGGCGTCATGGTTCGGTTCGTGTACTCCGACAAAGAATTCACGGTTATTGGCGTCCCGAAGGGGGTCTGTGTGATAATGCAACACTATCACAACAGGAAAAAGCAGCAATCCAAAACATTGAATTGAATCTTAAATTTAATGCATTTGATGTTTTTGTCGTTTTTTATGACAGGGTTGGGCTTCACCTTTTAAAGTGTAATATATAGTCTCCTAATTCAAAAGTGGTATTTTTCCTAATTCGATTTAATTTGTACTTTCATATCACAAGACGGTTTTCAGTTCCGTAGCTGATAGCGACCAAACACTAGTGTCTGTATAAAAGTGACAGGATAAAAAACAGCAAGCACTTTGGATTTGTTGTTTATTTTTGTTTTACTGAAACCGTATCGAACCGTGACCCCCATACCGAGGTACGTACCATTACACCCCTAACATACTGTATATATATATATATATATATATATATATATATATATATATATATATATATATATATATATATATAGACACATGTATCTGATTGTTGTTGCCTCGATATTTATTGACTACAGCCATGTCCTACCTTCTGTCCATCATATCTGGTATGTCAGTTGCATCCATCTCTCTATCTCTCTCTCTACCCTTTATTCTTCATCATGCTCCCTCTCTCTTTTTCTCTCTTTTTTTTTCTACTCGCTCTCTCCATCCGCAGCTGCGTTACTGCTGCGACTTGCAGACAGCGTGAAGAGACAGAGAGAACGCATGAAAGAAAGAAAAGAAAGAAAGACGTATAGAATGACTCCTTTCTTATGTATTTGTGCTGGGGAACACTTGAATTAAATGTACTGTTTTTGTGCAAAAAAAACTTTTGTCTTGTCTTTGTTTTCAATGCGGCTTGAATTTGGGCAAAGTATTGGGACACTGACTTTTCCAGTCGTACACTATATTTCCAAAAGTATTGGGTCACCTGGTCATAAGTACGATATGTGGTTTTTGAGCATCGCATCCCACATTTAGTCCCAATTCTCTCTTATAGTTCCCTTCACTCTTCTGGGAAGATGTTCCACTAGATTTATGGAGTGTGCTTATGGATATTTGTGTTCATCAGCCACAAGGGTGTTATGAAAGGCAGGTACTGATGTAGGTGAGGAGACCTGGGGTGCAGTCGTTCCAATTCATCCCAAAGCTGTTCAGTAGGGATGAGATCAGAGCTCTATAGCAGGCCACTCAAGATCTTCCTCTCCAAAGCATGTAAACCAGATCTTCAAGGAGCTCACTTTGTGCACAGGGGCATTGCCATGTTGGAAGAGGTTTGGGTTTCCAAGTTCAAGTGAATGCGGTAACAGTTTGGAAAGGAACCACATACAGCAGGAAAGGTCTGGTGACCCAATACTTTTGGTATTATAGTGCATGTGGTTCTTTCTTTCGGAAGAAGTGGAAGATCTCTTGCTCTTGAGCTCCTACACTATTGAAGATCAGTATCTTACCCTGTCTGAATGAGCACAAATCTCCACAAAATCTAGTAAAACATCTAGCAGAAGAGTGGAGTGGAAGGATTATACCAGCAAATTGGGATCTCAATGTGGTAACAAAATGAAATTGTGTTGAAATAACGAGTCGATGACGACACCTTTAACATTCAGTGGGCGGGGCTAACCTGAGGTAACGTTGATGGGTGGAGCTAAGCAGCGATAACAAATGGGTGTAGCTAGTACTGTGTACTGATTACACGAAAAGTTTGAATAGATTTATTATATACGTATGTAAATAAACGTTTAAAATGCTATTTAAAAAAAAAGGAATTCTTGAAACATTTTTTCTGCTCCTGACAGGATGTGAAAATGTAATACTGATATTTTATACAGAGCGAATATTAAAAATAAAAATCTATGTATCTATAATTTAAAAAAAAAAGATTGATCAATTAAAAACAGGAAGTGGAATCGCGTGGACTCCATCACACTTTTTTTTATTCCTAACGTATTCTACAAAATGATACAGTACGCTATTTCATGCTGCTTTAAAAAAAATTATTAGAGTTTTTTTTATTACAAATTATCTACAAATCAAAATATCTACAATTACAGGCCAGCAGGGGGAGACAGGTGTGTTACTGCATCTACAGTCTACTGAACAGCTACGAATGACGTGTTACAGCGAGTAACAGATTATTCGCTGCCACTTTGCTAATACTGAAACCTTCTCCCCCCCCCCCGTACAGTGTTTGTGAAAAGTTTGGAAACACCAGGGGGGTTTTATTTACGGGTTTGGAGACACATGCGTGCGCTTGTTATTTAAACAAAAGACAAGAACTCATGAGTGAATAAGTGAAAGAAACTTCTGTGGACATTTCTGTAAGAACTGTAAGAACTTGTGTAAGATGAAGACCAGGAGAGAAGATGTGAGCATACTGCCTCACCCCCACACCCAAACAGGGGAAGTGGTTTGATTTGGTTTGGATGGAGACTTAAAACAGAAAAAAGTGAAAGGAGCCAACATGGCAACCAGTCCATACTTCAACGCCATGCAATTTCTCTGGAACAAGATGATGACCTCAAGCGTACGTCTGAGTTCTGTAAACGTTATTTAGACAGTGTTATTCATCATGATATGACCTGCCCAGTCACCGCACCTAAATCCTACTGAACTGCTCTGGGATGAACTGGCTGTTATTTATGCTAAAGGAGGGATTATTTTCAATCGAAATAAAGTCTTAACTTTTATATATTTGTTTCTTCAAAATCAATCTTCATACCGTTATTGCATAGAAACAAAAGAAGCACGCATGTGTCTCTCAGAAACAAAAGACTATACCTGGTAGGATATTCTAAGAATATATCTTGGGAATGCATCTTTGTAAATTATCAAAAAAAATATAATAATAGAAAAAAGGCAGAAATGGAGGGTCGTGTCACAGTCTCGAGTACAAAGGCACCTCGGATGCGACGCTGCCATCTGGAGGCAAGAAGACAGGAGAGGATTTAGCATTACAGCGAAAGCGCAAGGTTCAGTATTAAAGTCAACATAATTATTGGCACCCTGAGGAGAATGTGTTTGTATTTGTGTTATTGTTATTGTTTAAAAATCTCAAGCTTCACGAGTTACAATCTTCTATTCAATATTAGACCCGGATGCAAAAAAAACCCTGTCGCCCTCGAATCACAAAATGTCCATTGAATGTTCCGCATATGAAATTTTAACGTGAGAAATGACACGTCTACATGCAGAAATACCAAACAGTCTCGGAGGACACTCGGGGTGCCAATAATTAGAATTCTACTACACGTCAATATTTAAGTGCTATTGCATGAGTGTGTATGTGCGTTACTACAGCTCTTTTTTTTTTTTTTTTTTTTTTCTCGATAAAAGAGCTGAAATCTGTTTTCTTACCCAGAGTGTCCCGTATTCTCCTCAGCACGTTTTGGTTCACCCTGTACTCGATCTGGTCAGCTCTGAGAACAGACAAATCAGGTGTTTTAAAAAGACAAATCAGCCAGAGATTAAATCTCATCACTCTAGGATCAGCACGCTAAACATACAGGACTTGCGATTGTTTTGACATTATCTTCTTAGTAAGAACTCACTCTATTTTAAGGATCTGAGGGATCCTGCTAGGTATCCACAATTCTTTGTTTTTTTCTTTCCTTGTAATTCCCTGGCTTTCCCACCAGATGTCACCATTCTGTCCTTGTGTCCCTAATTTAATTCCCATTGTTTGCACCTTTGTCTAATTAGCACTGTGTTGATAAGTTCCCTTTTTTGTGTCAGGTTTTTTTTGTTTAAGATGTGTGGTCTGTTTCATTTTTTTTCATTTTTTTTTCACGACCCAATTGTGAGAAAATAGTAGCAATTGCGAAAAAATCGCTCGTCTCCACCATCGCCATTTCAGTGACCATGCAGGAAGAGTAGTTTGTTTAATCAGGTATCCATTTTCAAAACAAGTAGGTAAGATCCAACCTAGCAATCGGTATCTGTAAAATCCACTACTCCCTACCACAAGAGCTTCACGAATCCTTGTTTGAGAAACACTGATATGTGTGAGCAGGTCATTATTTAATAAGCATCACTATCAAAGGGAAGAAGTAACAATAGGCAAGTCTTGATGGTGTTTTCCAGTCTGATGTTTACTCTAATGAAATTATTACACAATAAAATCTCTACTTACACCTGGCATTTAGATGCAGCTTCCATCCTGACCAAAGCCGAGAGAGCGTTCTTCAGTGTGTCTGAGGAAATACACTCGTATGAGCGCACCTCACCTGAAGGAAGAGATACAAAGTCTGAGGAAAGTATGGTGCAAGAAGGAAATTAAATCGATTTTGGTCCCAAATGTTTGTGTTTGGTCATACATTTTGGTCATAAATGTTACAACTCAATGGTTAAGGCTCTTGGTTACTGTTCGGAAGTTTATGGGTTAGAGCCCCAGCATCACTAAGAGTTGGGCCCTTGAGCAAGGCCCTTAACCCTCTGTGTTCCAAGGGCTGATGGCTGATCTTGTGCTCTGACCCCAGCTTCCTAACATCGCTGAGATATGCAAAGTAGGAATTTGTGCTTAAGCTTTTTTTCTTTCTATATGCAACAAGAAAAAAGCAGTAGATGGTACTGGACTCTGGATTGGAAGGTCAGATGTTTAAATCACAGCACCACCAAGCTGCCTCTGCTGGGCGCTTGAGCAAGGCCCTTATTCCCTAACTGCTCAATTGTAAGTCGCTCTGGATAAAATCGTCTCCTAAACGTCGTAAATGAAAAGGCTAATTCATATTATACAGCAGTTCCTCTGAGGTTAGCTAACTAACTAGCGTGTTCGATAAAAAAAAGTTTTCAGAACCTGATTTCATTTGCCTCATGGAACATTAGATACATAACAGCTTATATAGGTTGCAATTAACAGGTAGATTTTGCCCGTAAATAAAATGGTACAGAAACTGTTGTCCAGGAAATATGAAGAATTTATTTGCAAGATGATTTCCTGGAGGAATTTGTATTGTAATGGATCTGTAATCCTTCTGATGATACATGCTTGGTGATGCTCACCTGAGAGGATGAGTTTCACGGTGGCAGCTCGGATGTCGGGCACGAACCGTTTTTCCGTAAACGTCTGAAATGTTTCCTTGCCCAAAACTTCGAGCACAACCTAAAGATCATTTTGGCACAAAATTACTTCAGGAATCAGAACCCCAGTGGCCGAATCAATGGTCCGTCTGGAAACATGTGAACTCTAACTCTAATCACCTGGTACGTCTCAATAAACGGTTTGAGAATGCCACTGAGGAAGACAACGGTGTCCTGGGCTTCTCCGATCACACTCAGTGCGTGGTCTTGGATGCTCAGAGCTCCGCATCGCAGCAGGCCGGAGCAGCCCTCTTCAAAATCCTGAGATGTTGGTGGAAGAAGGATATCACAAGATGAGACTAAGGAGGTGCCATTATGAAGTGTCAGGAATCAAGGGGACCCTATTAGCAAACGACGACCATTTCAACTATTGAATCACATAGAATACAGATTAACATGGCAGAGGTAGAGCTGCGTCTTCCTAAAGAAACAGAACGGGAAAAGAACCTCTGCGCTTCGAGATGCGAAACTTGTTCTACTGTCTTCGTAAATAAAATCCACAAATACCAGGGTTCTCGATTTCACGATGAGTTCGGGTCTCACCTGCACCGTGTGTCCAGGAATGAAGATGAACTCGTTTGCCAAGAGGTCTTGCAGGAAACGAAAGCGGCCAAAGACGTCCTCTGGAGAGGAAACAAAACCAATCGTTGGAGATACTCATGCACAAAAAACACTGCTGTTCTTCTTATTCTGAGTTAATAACACTTGAGTGCAAAGCGTTCTTGCGTTCTTCTTGGTCACACAAGTCAGATTTGATGTCATTTTTACTTACAAATCCGATGTGACTGCTGAATTTGCTTGGTCTAAGGAATTTAATGAATGAAATCAACTGAATTAATTTCCAATTTGAAGCATGAGAAATTAAATGGCTTCAAACTCTCAAGCAGTCCATTGAAACTAAGCTTTCACAGAGGATAGATATATAAAAAAAATCCACACACCTACAATTTGAGTACAAAAGTGTCCTATGTGGTACATCATGTCATGTATAATATATCATTTGCACACACCTTTGCTGTGGCTTGGAGCCATTGCCATGGCAGCAGCCACCAGTGCAGGCCGAGTAAACACGTGCAGTGCTTGGTTCCTGTAGGAGGCGCACATGAGTACTGAGGACGCTCGCCTGAGCACGGCCTCCTCTTGAGTGATGGGTCCTGGCCCCTCCTTTTCGACCAGTCGGACACGCCCATTCTCGGACTGCACTACAGCGTGATGCAGGGCCATGCTGGAGGACATCACCTCCAAATCGGAAAGCTGTGCTGAAAAAAGAACAAAAAGTGCAGTGACACTGTATTTCATAAGAGGGGAAATGAGAAGTATTGGCTCGAATATACTTTTTACACACCCTTTTCTTTATTTCTTACAACGAAGAGCCTAAACTGACCATCCGCATGGTTGATTTGGCACATGTTTTTACACTGGATGCCCTTCCTAACGCAACCCTCCCCATTTATCCGGGCTTGGACCGGCACAGGGTCGCCTAATAAAGCTGATACAGTAACCCACAACACAATCTTGGAACAAATATCAACAGTAACTGAAACAGTACCAGGCCAGTCGATCTGGGCTCCAAGTTGAGAAGCGAGCGTCCTCAGGCGCAGGGTTTTCTGGATAAACACATTCCAGTCCAAGTCATCGGGGTTCTGCAGGAGTATTAGAGCCATGAGACTCCATGGGCTGAGGACCGAACCTCGCTCCTGCAAGTGCACCACCAAGTGAGCGACATCACCAACAAACTCCTGCAGATTGGCGCTGAGCTTCAGTGGCAAATCCCTGAGAGAGGAAGAGAGATTATTGATCATCAAGTCATGATCTCGCTGTTTCTTTAGCAACCTTAGCAACCAAACACTTCTTAAAAAACTGAATGTTAAGCACTTGACATGTTACCTGGGGATCAGGTTGTACTGACCGCGCTGGATCCTCCCTTCAGCCAGCTCTCTCACGGACACCGGGTTCCCAAAGTATACGTGCATGCAGCCGTAGTTCTCCTCCAGAACTCTGCGAGCCTTAAGCAGACCCTGTACACAAACATCGCAGTTTTACCAAAACTACCAAAGTACCTTGTGCATATTCTACATTAAATGTTGCATAAAACGGATAAAAATCAACACAATACTGCATGACTTGAAAAACAAAAAACATCAATCACCTGAGGTACAAGAGAAATAAAACACCTCGGTGCTGCTATACGTGCTTCCTTTTCTGATTATTTCTATATTTTCAGCACATCTTGAAGTGTGTCATTCCCAATTTCCCAAAAAATTAAAAGGATTAGTAGGTAAGTGTGAAGGACGGCACCCTGGTGGTCTCGCTGGGTTTGGGAACGCCGAGCAGCTCGTGAGCGAGCAGAGATTCCTCCAGGACGCGATCGTAGCTGATGCTGATGGGAACCAGGGTGATGTCGTACACCTCGCCTTTGAAGAACGGCTCCAAGACCATCTGCATCATGCCTACACACACATTTCCATCCGATCGGATTTCAGGGTTTCGAAATCTGCCATGAGGCCTTCGAAAATTACCTTTACATCTACAAGGAATATATGACTAGCTTCGCTGACCCGTGTTAGCATGTACCTTTAATGCGATTCGCTTACCCAGTTTGGGTTTCAAGGACTTCAATGTCCTGCTGCGAAGTCCTTCCACGAAAAACTCCAGAGGAGCAAATCCTGTCTGAAAAAACAAAAAAAAAAACAGGACGGTTTTATTTGAGCAAAAAGTGAAATAAATAAAATTTATTTGCTAACAACTTCTCGATATTGGCTAACCTAGCCAAGTAGCTCCAGTATACACATGCTAGTGTGAACAGCTGACTAGTTAGCTTGATTTCTTGTGGTATTATATTATAGCTAACTATTTAGCTAACAAAATAATTGAAAGTGGAATCGGGAATTGCAAAAAGTGGAATTGTACCTCTCGATAATCAGCTAGCGATCAAAATAACAAGCCTGAGTTACTAGCCAGTTAATAATTGCTAGGGTAAAGGATGTGGGATCTATTTTTATATACTATATGGACAAAAGTTTTGCGACACCTGGTTTTTCAGCCACGTCTGGACCTTTGCACAAAGTTGGATCCTCACAATTGTACAGGACGTCTTCGGATGTGGTAGCGTTACATTTTCTCTTCACTAGATCTCCTGCTATAGAGCTCCAAACCTATTGGGATGAATTGGTCACTTCCTACAGGACCCGACTTCACTTGTGTCTAAACGAGCAGAAATCTTTAAAAAATCTCCACAAATTCTAGCGGAACATCTCCCCGGAAGAGTCGAGCTTATTAACTGCAAATGTGGACTTGTGGAATTTGATGTTCAAGAAGAAGGTTATGGTCAGGTGTCCACTAACTTGTAGTATATTGTAATTGTTTTACCCGCACTATGGTCCTGACGTACTCGGACAGCACGGCCCAGTAGAGCTTATCCGAGCCGATCGCACGGCGAATAAAGAACGCTCCGGACCGCCGCAGGACCTCACCAACCAGAGACATTCCCATCAGAGCTGGAGGAGAAATCAGTAACGAGAAACAAGAAGTTCTTGCACATCAAAAACAAACCCAATGTCAGTTTTTCCACTTGTCCCTAATAGATACTTGCGAATTCCAGCTGCGATGACGGGGACAGACAGGTCGTAGGTGAACATGATGTAGGAAAGCACCAGGAAGTCGATGTAGCTCCTGTGATTGGGCACCAGGATCACCGGGTGCTCCTGAATGGCCTGTTGGAGCTGGGAGGGGGCGGAGTTATCGGATCACCACGCGTGTTCATTTATATAGCTAGCAGTTCAAACTTAATTCAGCTCTTTTCGTTTTGTTTATTTGATGATTTTGGTAATAAATCCTGTCATGTGACATAAACTACATTTAATTTTGGTCGGATATCTTTTTTTTAATTGACAACTAAAATTTGTGTAGTTTTTACACGTTGTAGTACAACAGATAAGCCGAAAATGTGTCCACTTCTTCGTAAAATATCGCGAACACGATACAATTGTAAACAGGAGTGCTTAAATGATTAACTATTCAACATCCAAATAAAAGCTGACATAATTAGCTAGCTAGTTATCACACGTACCACCCAGCAAATTTGAATAAATTACAATAAAATTTGAATAAAATCACCATAATTGTTACATTTTCAGAGCATAAAAACGGCTTGACGACTGACCCGTGCCAGTCCGTCCTCGTTCACCCGTATGGAGCTGAATAGCCTCTTGAACACTTTAGTGAGAGCGAAAGCCATGAGGCGGATGAAGCTCAGCTGCAGGTTCTGACTCATCTCCTCCAAGATGCTCGTGGCCTCGTCCTTCACGCACTCGTACGGCTCACCCGTCTCTGCAGCGATCTGCGTGGAGTGTGGAGATATATTCAGATCTGCTCGGAGATCTCTCTGAGCTCTTTTCCATCTCATGAGAATCTTGGTCATGTGACCTGGTCAATCAGATTTATTTAGAAATGTATATGAGGTGGTATCAAAAGGGTTACACGTAGTCACAGGGAGCAAAGACCTTCATAGGTCAGTAAACAAAGTACTTTCTTGGAAATATCGAAACTTTTTGATACCCTCTCACCTGACCTTTCATAATACCCAAAACCCATAACCTGCGCAGTATGCCAATGCCCCTGTGTACAAAGCGAGCTCCATGGAGTTATGCCTTACATAGTTTGGAGATCTAGAGTGGCTTGCTATAGAGCTCTGATCTCATCCCTACTGAACACCTTTGGAATGAATTGGAATGCTGAGTGCACCCCAGACCTCCTCACCTACATCAGTACCTGCCTTTAGTAACATCCTTGTGGCTAATCAACACAAACGTTCACAAGCACACTACGAAATCTAGTGGAACATCTTCCCAGTAGAATGGAGAGAACCTGCATACCTTACATACACAGGACTACGGTTATCATGAACACTTCTGACCTGAAGAAACATAACCTCAACAATGATGGAACTGTAATGAATGCCATTTGGTGTCAGAGAGATTAGTCTGGTTCCCCAGGTTTCTCAGAAAGTTCCTCCACATTGGAGGAACACTGGAAGACTGTATACTCGTGATCGAATTTCTTGTGCTATGGTGATTTTGTAGCTGCATTTTTGACTATCTCACCTCGGAGATGACGTAGTGTAAATACTGCGACTCCTGCACCATCCTGTTGAGGGCGCTCACCGGAACAGGCGGGACCTGAGCACTGAACGTCCTGAGGGCGTGGCTGATATCACTGCCCCGCCTCCTTTCCTCCAGGACGTCGAAAAAGTTTTCGGGTTTTAAGGCGTGCGCTCTCTGTGGCAGAGGAGAACGAGTTGACGTTTCTCTCAGCGTAACGTATATCGTCACGTGACGGACAAGACGTGAAGATGAACAATTGGATTATACATTATTATACAATATTATTTGGCAATAGAAGACATTGAATGTATGGTTGTTGCATTTTTTAAAATATTCTAAATAAATGATTTTTAATGTCAAAAAGAACTAAATTTATAACCGATCTTCTTCTCTGAAAAGCTGCTTTGGGACACGGGTTAAAAGCGCTTTAGAAATCAAACCGAACCGATCTACATTAAATAATCTTGATATGATATTTATGTAAAATAAATAAATAAATAAATAAATAAATAAAACAAAAGCAAAACAAACAAAAAAATTTTTTTTAATCATACATTTACAATATTTAATAAGCAAATTATTTATGCATTTATTACTATTAATAATATTATTATTATTATTGCTGTTATTATTATTATTATTATTATTATTATTATTAATTGTATTATTGACCGCCATCTTTCTAGAAATTCTTGAAAGATCTTTATAATTCCAAAGTCTGGAATTTTTAGAGGAACAATATAAATAATTAATTATTATATATATATTATATTTTTTTAATCAAATAATCAATCATTATTTCATTACTTTTATTTGGGGTTTTTGTTTGTTTGTTTGTTTTTGTTTATTATTTAAAAAAAGGTTTGTTTAAGACTAGTAATGAGTTTCTCGGCTTGAGTAACAAACTTAGAAATTTCGCACTACTTTTTCTCACACACACACACACACACACACACACACTGAAGAATAAAACATTCTCATACCAGTACACGGTCCATGGCTCTGCGTCTCAGCAGCAGGTGCACGCGCTTCCTCCAGCCGGGTACCGAATCGGTTCATGCGCGAGCCCCAATCACCGGCTCCGGTTTGGGCAACTCCTCCTCGGAGCGGTTTGCGCGCGCGACCTTCTGCACCGAGAGCAGCTCCTTCCAAGTGCTGCGCAGATTCGACTCCCTTTGTGAGAAAAAAAAAAAAGAGTCGATTCTTCGATTGCATGGGCGAAGAATGAAATGAGTCGACTCCGAACCGAGTTTTAGAATCGAAGAGTGTCGATGAGTCGACTCTTTGAGACGATTACTGCAAGCTAGGATCACTTTACACATGAATTTAATAATAATTACTTTTCAGGAATAAAGTCAGGCAGTTCCATGGATTTCTCCTTTCACTGGAGCCGAACAGAAGCTTCGATATTTACCTCATAAAATGAGTTTTCAGTGCATCGGGGTTTTAAAGGGGATTTAAAAACGAAGGCGAGTTTTAACAGGAAAGAAATCGCAAAAGTATATATTGTTAAAAAAAAAAAAAGAAAAGAAAAGAAAAAAAGCATATTTTTGGAACTGTAGGTTTGAGCTTGTGCAGTTTGCTACAGATTTGGGTTGCGAGCTCTGATTCGCACACGTACTGACCTTCCTGATGAAAGGACATAAAAACGCTGACGTTACTGGACGCCTGCGAGATGGCCGACTCGAAATCTGATTGGTTAAGGCAACCATTTATTCTTATGTACTGTATTTTTATTTCAAATAATGGACAGATATAACTATAATTTGAAGGAACTTGGTTTTGACACGGCCGCTTGATGAGGTAACGCGATGAACGTTCGCCAACATATTGCTTGATCCAGAAACAATAATTGTTCGCTTTATTCAATTTGTTTTTATTTGAATAGCACTTTTAACACTGGACCCTGTTCCCAAAGCAGCTTTACAGAGACAAAGAGGTTATAAAGGATGGAATGTTTATGTTAATGCCTATTATGCGACAATGGAAAGGAAAAACTATCTGAGACTTCATGAGGAAGAAACCTCATCCATCCTCAAAGTTCTTCAGTTGCTCAGTAACTTCATGGATCTTTACGTTGTTCGTCTGGAACCATCCTCAGAGGAAGGGGGGATGGGACGAATCAGGCGAATGAGGAGAAGAAAGGGATAGGAACACTGGTTATTTGTACCCCAGGAGAATGTTCAATTCACAGAAAGGGGGAGGTATCAAGATGTAGAGGGGTAACAGCGGGAGAGAAAGAAGGCTTGAAAAGAAAACAGATGAAAAAAAAAGGAATCAACTCCTAAAGCCTGAATGCAGAATCGGAATCGACTCATTTACAGACTCGAACTGGCCTACTTTCACCAACACTTACCAGTTTGGGGAAATCCCTCTTATTCTCTTTTTTTTTCGCTTTCAACTAAATAACAAGTCGATTTCCTTCATTCATAGCGTTTACTTTATCACTTATCTTATAAAGTTACCTTTAAAAATCACTGGAGAAATCCGCCTATATTTCATATTTTACTCATTTTTTCAATATCAACTTTATTAAATATCATCCTCGACAAGTATCATCTGACTTTTGTTTGCCATTTTGCCCTGGGATTTCTATTATTCTGAGGAAAACATTTATTTTTCAATAAGAAAGTATATACAGGAAGATATACAGAGGTATACAGTGCATGTGAAAAGTGGAGAAACATCAGAGAAAAACACATCAAATTAGACAGTGAATGGGTGGAGAAAAAGTTTTGTGGACAGATTAGACACAAGAACTGGTGTAAGATGTGGTCAGACTGCATCAACCCCACAGTCAAACAATTCCTAATTAATTTCTTGCATTTCCCACTTCATTTTACTCAATTCCCCACTTTATTTCTTGCAAATTCCCCCTTTTTCCTCCCAATTCCCACCTATATTTATATCCCACTCTTTTTTTTTGCAATTCCTTACCTTAGTTCCCACAATTCCCACTTATTGTCTTGCAATTCCCCACTTAATTTCTCACAAATTCAACTTTGTGTCTTGCAATTCCGACTTTTTGTCTCTCACCTCTCCACTTCATTTCTTGCAAATTCCCACTTTTAATTTATCGCAATTCCCCACTTCATTTTTCTCATTTCCCCACTTTATATCTCGCAAATTCAACTTTGTTTCTCGCAATTCCCACTTTGTATCTCAAATCTCCACTTAATTTCTCTCAATCCGACTTTTTTTTTTACACTTTTTCCAAGCCGATGCATGAAGCGAGACATGTTTTGTGTATGTACATTCACAGGATTTCGGGTTACAGGTTGTGTATCGCGTTCGTTCGTTACGTAACGTGAGCCGATTCAGTATTTATGACTTGGGTGTAACCCAAACCACCTTTGAACCGACAGAATCCAGTGAGAGTCACATTGTAGGAGGTTTTGTTCTAAATCACAAGTCAAAAAAATAATTTGGATTGAAATCGGTTTATTTCGGAAAAGGAGTTCAGGAGCAGATCGGCGGCTGGAGCGAGGAGAAAGAGATCTTTCACAGAAAGAGTAACTCTTAACGAGACATCACACAGATATATTGGGATTTTGGAAGTCGATATTAGAAAAATAAAGTTTGTATGATTCCGGTTTCGCTATGATTTATCGGTTATACGCGATTCAATAAATACATTCCGCTTTTGTAGATAAACACGGATACAGCATGCAGACTGAACTCTCACCAGCAAAATGTGATCATAAAATACTAAACAGTTCATTTTTTTCTTTAGTATTCATTGATCTTCATTCCAGATGTTCTAAGCGTTCGATCCAATGCTTTGTGGAGGTTTTTCAGGGTTGTCCAGTTTCCTCCCTTAATGAGAGGCCCTTAATGAGATGAATGTGAGTCGCTCTGGATAAGGGCGTGTATGTAAAATGTAAAGATCTAACCAGTTTGGAGACGAAGAAAAGTTGAAATGTTCCAAATACTCAGGGGAAAAAAGGTTTGCCTGATTCCCACATTATTTTGCACAATTCCCAAATTTTTCTTGCAATTTCCACTTTGTCACTTTTCTCGCGCGATTCCCCACTTTTTTTCCTCGCAATTCCGACTTTCTCACAATTCCCACTTTATATCTCGCAGTTACGACTTTATTTCTCGAGGAATAAAGTCGGATTTGGCAAAAATATTGCGGGAAATAAAACCCTAATTGCGAGAAATAAAGTTGGAAATTGGCAGAAATAAAGTCAGAGTTAGAAATAAAAGGCGGAATTGCGTGGAATGAAGTCAGATTTGTAAAAAAAAAGGATTGCGGGAAATAAAGTCGGAATTGCGAGAAATAAAGTCGTTGCGAAAAATAATGTCGGAATTAGAAATAAATTCAGAATTGCGAGGAATAAAGTCGTATTTTTAAAGAAATTGCGAGAAATAAAGTCGGAATTAGAAATAAATTCGGAATTGCGAGAAATCAAGTCGGAATTGCGAGAAATAAAATCGGAAACGCGACAAAAAACGACCCAATTGTGAGAAAATAGTAGCAATTGCGAAAAAATCGCTCGTCTCCACCATCGCCATTTCAGTGACCATGCAGGAAGAGTTTTTGAGCTTCTCATTGTGAGAATTGGCACAACTGGATCTCACAAGTTAAAAAGCTCCAAAAGCAGCGAGTTTTGAATAAAAATAAATAAATAAACATGTAGGACTGATACGTGGACGTGTGTTTGTCGACCTAAAAGCATCTACATTTATTTTCTGTGCATTAGATGTTTGAGGTGTGATCTTTCAGAAAGACGGTATTTGTCCGTAATTTGGAGTTAAATAAAAACAAGGTTACAGCAGCATTCCATGTGTCCTTTTTTTCCCCAGAAATCCCATTTCTCCCCATTTTTCGCTTCCGTAACATTCCTGTAACAGCACATCCATGTGAAGTTGTGTTGTTCTTCTTACAATTCTTGCATATTGTCGTTAACAAAGTGCTTTTGGACCGTTTACGGTCATATCCTAGCGGCTCTAAAGAGTCGTTCCCCTTTGTCGTTATGACTAGTTTTTTTTCCTTTCTTGTGAAATTAAGACAAAACAAAACAACGCGGTTCGTACGCATTGGCGAGAATCTCCTCGCGCCTGATTTGACGGAATGCGTTTGGGAAATAATAATAAAAAACACGTTTATGAACAGAAAACTTAAACACCACACATAATCTTTTAAAAAAAAAAAAAAAAAGGCACATCAAAATATAAACGGCTGCTCGGCTCTCGTGAGTCTGGAATGCGGAATAAAATCTCAGATAGCTGGCGTGATATGAAAAAAAGTGCAGAGTAAGATCTAATCGTGGAAGCTACGTCAAGATCCGCCGCTCTCTGTGTGTGTTCTTCCTATGTTCTCTGCGCCTGGACACTCGTCCACCAGAGGGAGCAGCTCTCTCCAAAAAGTGAAGTGGCTGTACGTGTCGCTGCAGGGGAAATCCGACGAGCTCATTCTCTTCAGCAGGGGGAAGACGTGATCTACCACCTCACCCAGACGCACGTACCTACACACACACACACACACACACACACACACACACACACACACACACACTTTAAACTCTAGTTGGCTTGCACCACTTCAATAAAATCCTAAGGATCTCCATGAAGGATCAAAGCTACTTTAATCTAACTGTTGGGTTGCCATTTTGGCTGCAGCTATCGATAATTTCAGTAATCGAGTATTCTACTATTTAGTCCATCGATAAATCAAGTAATCAAGTAATTTCTGAAGAGAAATTAAATATACATGAGAGAGAAAATAAGACGGGTCTGGAAATAAACAAGTCTTTTGTTTTTTCCTTTTTAGAAAAGCAAATATTTTTATGCCTGAAATTGCAACCTGTAAAAACTAAAACCATTTAGTGCATTTAATTGCCATAATTACAGCCAGCAACACACATTATTATGCAGATATATATATATATATATATATATATATATATATATATATATATATATATATATATATATATATAAATAAACGCACGTTTCCAGTGCCACGTTTATAAAACAAGACCCCAGAGCGGTCCAGAGTTTAGCGGGTGGTGCGTCGGTAATAATGGTCCGTGGGGAAACAGTGCTCAGGGTGTAGATAAATGGACTAAACGAAGCATAATAATTTGCCTCGATGCTTTTTTTTGTATTCAAATTACTTGAGGAATCGTTGCAGCGCTAGTAGTCATGGTAACAATCACATGTAGTATTGCTAAATGAACACACTGCACATAGACATCAGGGTGCAAACCGACACAGGCTCCGAGTACTTACGAGGACACGTTGGTCTTGGCGTGTTCCTGCACCAGCTCTCCTTTGGGATTGACAGTGAAGATTCTGTTTATTGGAACGCCCACTTCCTTATATGAAAACACGTCCTGCGAACAACACAGTACTCGGTATACTGTATTACCGGATGCTGACTATACGTGAAGCATGTCCATATTAATGATCTAATCCCAGTGAGTTTTAACCAGCGTGCAGTGGGAAATGATCCAATTGCACTTAATTGGTGCCAGAAATAATTCTATGGTTACTGGAAATAATTTGCGATTGTTCAGGGTGGGTGCATGCGATGTAGTGACCTGGCGGAGTAATGGAAATAGTCCTCCACGTCAGTAGGTGGCAGCGTATTGAGAAATAGATTCGAGACAATGTGGCGAAAGTTATCTTTCGTTCGGACTGAACTTTTGTCCGAGCAGGTTTAATCATCGTCTCCACACGAAACAAGATGCTTATTTTTCTTTTTTTTTTCTTTCTGAAATGAATCGTTCCTTAATATTTTTTTGCCACCCTTACAAAGAAAAGTCGAGAATTTTTATGGTAGGTTTATTTTTTCAGAGAGAGACAGAATTTAAAAAAATGTATCCATATACGTATACTCAAAAAAATAAAATTAAATAAAAATTTGAATAAAAAAAAAACCACATAAAATGAGGTGAATAAGAAATAAGAAATTCCCCATAAGAAATAATGTAAATTCAGATAATGCGTTTCAGGACCCCGAAAATATTAATATAAAATAGAAAATACATTACGATATACAGTAATACTGTACAGTGGAACCTCGGGTTACGAACGCCCCGGCATATGTATAATTCAGGTTACGAATCGCAGTTCATGAAAATTTTTGCCCCTGGTTACGAACAATATATCGGTATACGAACGTCACGCACCAAAAAAATCGCAGGCAAGTTGGTTGTTTTTGCTCTATCCACGCAGCTCGTCACATCAGTTAGCGTCCTGTGTCCCTAGCGAGAGCATCGTGTTACTTATCCGCTTGAACTTTTTCCGGCGGCAGCGTAACAACTCGTTAGTTGATGCTCGTGGAATGATGAGATGGACAACATTAGCCGATGCATAACCACTTTACTTGTTTTTATGAAGATAGATTAGCAGGGTTACAGTCTTTTCCGAAGTACAATACCCATAATGAATTTCACTCTGGACTTCAATACCAACTGATAGTAGCCTTAAAGAAACAGCTCTCATTTTCCCTCTAATGCAACAATTGTCTCAGCGTTCGTGTTAATAACACTGTCTTTAATATTCTATAATATAATATATAATAATATATAAATAATATAATATAATAAGATTCTCCCTCCAAACAATAACTCTCCTCCTCCCCTTCTACGAACGCCGCCTCCTGCAGCGAGTCTTCTCAAAGGAAAGTACCGGTAAAGATCTTTTCCTCTTTTGTATGTTTTTATGTGGTATAATTTTAATATAACATGTTAAAAGTAAATAATATTAGTGAATATTGGCTTTATTTTTATTTAAGTAATATTTTTGGTTGTCCAGAACGAATTACCGAAGTTTCTGTTCATTATTATGGGGAAATTTGTATCGGGATACGAACTTTTCAGGTTACGAATAAAGTACCGGAACGAATTAAATTCGTAACCCGAGGTTCCACTGTATAATACATGTACAAGTGATATTTGTTGTATAACTGAATGTTGTACGAATACATTTTTTAAAATAATTTTATTTATTTTTTTAAATCACCTTAAGTTTTGAATCTCTTTTTTTTGATTGAGTGAAATCGGTGTATTTGAGTTCATTGAGTTAAACTGAGTTGATTCTTGGGACAAAAAAATTGATAATAGGAACATTAAAGTCGTAGCATATCACAGTACTCGGGACACGATAGTCACAATTAAATGTACTTTTGCGTTTACTGCAGTGATATTTTACCTACTTTAACTCAAATGCATGGATTGGGTACTGCGTTTTCGAAATGTAAAAAAGGTGGGGGTCTTCATCAGGGCACCTGTTAGTGGGTGGGAAATATTTAATAGGCCTCAATTTTGTCCGTTCGCGTTAGGCGAGTTTGACAAATTGTGACGGCTAGACGACCGGGTCTCTAAAACGCTGGGAGTTGACCTGTGGGGTCGCTACTAGGTTTCTGGTGTGTATGTGTGTGTGTGCTCACCGTGGCTCTGTTTCCGAAGGCAGCGTAGAACGGCTGTGTGTTTGGATAGAACAGGTTCTTAATGTCGGTCAAGCACTCCACCTTAAACTTCTCCGGCTTCTTCTCGATCACCTCCCTACGAACACACACACACGAAATGATCACTGGTGTGTGTGTGTGTGTGTGTGTGTGTGTGTGTGTGTTACTTCTTTCAGGTCTGATTATTCAGATAATATTATCTTTTTTATTTGTGTGTGTTCTCACCGGTGCAGTGCTGAGAACAAGCTGCTGGGACTGAGCAGTACGGGACCCTGAGGCAGCATGGTGCCGCTCTCGTTCACCCAGTGTAAATACCCTCTGGTCATGTTCGCCATGCCGATCGCCCTCGCCGAGCAGTACATGAACTTGTAGCCGTTTCTGCGACGGAAACAATCTTCAAAACAGCTACTAAAAATCCTGTGCACCTGTGCACAAAGCCAGCTCCATGGAGATCTACTTTACATGGATTTGGAAGATCTCCCGCTATAGAGATCAAACCTTATGAAACACATTTGGGATGAATTTTTCCTCACCTACACTGGTTCCTTTGCTAACTTCCTGAATGAGCCTCCACAAAATCTAGTGGAACATCTTCCCAGAAGAGTGGAGCCTCTTAGAACAGCAAACTCAAAATAGTAGTGCTCAAAAAGTAGCTACATACTGCAGCAATCTGATGGTTAGGGTTTTTTTCGTCCATATGGTGTAAATAAAGTAGTGTCTATGAAATCACTAAAAATATGTTTGATAAAATATATATATATATATATATATACACATTTTTTATTAATTTCAGAATAAATAAAACTGTGTTTATTAGGTTTATTTTGTGTTTTAATTTTTTCTTTCTTTTACAAAAATATACTTAATTAAAATAAAAATATGTAGACCAAAATCCAAAAAAGAAAAAAAAAAAGGCAATTATTAATACGAAATAAAAAAAATACAAAATTAATAAAACAATATTTTGGCTTCATTAAAGTTCTCTGACAATTATAAAATCATAATACTAATTTTACTAGAATTAAATTGAAAATCCTAGCTTTAATATAGTAATTATTATAGTATATAATAATATAGTGTGTTATTGATTGACGACTGATCGCGCGGTTCTTACTGGCTGACTTTGTGGAAGAGGCGAGCGATGCCCTGGTGTGTCCAGTCTTTCCCCAGAGTGGGCAGGATGTGTCCGAGTGTGTCCGATCTGCAGGAACAGACAGATAGCATTTTTTTTTTTTTTTTTGCAATACACATTTTATATCTTTCACCAGAAATTGAGCGAAAAGCAGCCAACACGTACTCAACACCTCTGGGAACTCCTTAAGATTACTGGAAAACCATCATTTTTTTAAATACACATTTTTTTTGTATCTCTCCGGAGAGCGAACGAAAAGCAGCCAACACATACTCAACACTTCTGCGACCCAGGTGGCTACCTCGTGAATCTGATGGGAGGACGCCATGGGTTTGAGGTCGTTCTTTGGACCTTCTAAAATATAAAAATGTTTGTAGCTACATTTTAATGCCGTCTATCTGAAGTCCCTGTGTGAGCTGTTACTATAGAAACAACCGTATCACAGCTACCGTTACAGGAAATTCATTCCGACCAATCGGAATCCAGGATTCGAGCCTGGCTCACCTGGTGATGGTGCCGTCGATGTCAGAGATGATTATTTTATCGTCCCAGTTCCACAGGTAGATGGTTCCTTCGCAGCGACACGTGCCCTGGTACTGAGTGGTGACGCTGAACATCATGTCGTTCGGGCCTTCTTTTAACTGCAGTCTAATCTAAAACACACACACACACACACACACACACACACACACACACACACAAATGCCGGACTGTAAGCACTCCCCAGAAAAAGCTATAATGTTAGGTCATAATCTTAAGACGTTCGTACCAACTGTTCAGATGTCAGGCGGAGCGTTTTCCTGTAAGACACGCCCTTCTGGCATAGCGAGGCCTCTGATTGGGTGGAGCCGCTCGTCGGTTTGGTTGATTGGTGCTCCTCATCACTGGAGGACGAGGATTCGTCGTTTCGCCTGCGAGGAAATTGAGTAGAAACATAAGAACGCTGCGATGATCTCAAAGAAAATCCCTGTTTAAGACATTGACCTGTTGAGGGAAGCCAAATTCCCAGCATGCTCTTCTCCTCCAGGAGGTCCGTTGATGGTTGTAGAATCCTGAACACAAATCAAAGAGCCTGGCATGAATTTGTGATTAGGGTTGCAAAATGACTTTCAAGACTGGCAACTTTCCATGGGAATTAACGGGAATATATGGGATTTAATGGGAATAAACAGGGAAATTGTATGTAGTTGGAAAAAATAAAAGAAAATCTTAAAACAAATAGATTTAATGCAATTAATTGGACCTACAAAAGACATCCATCCTGGCGAGGATTCTACAGTTTCTAAATTCCAGACTTATCCAGACTCAAATATGCAGATTTCCCAGATTTTTAACACTCTTAAACATCTGAAATGATGATTTTTAAATCATGTTTGTTATTATATGACCAAATCATTTTCTCTCCATTTTGACGTCCACACCGAGGCGCGTTGACGAAAACGTAACTGTTTTTGTCCTAAGTGGATGAATATGCAGTGCGGCCGCCGTGTGGACTGTGTGTGGAATTGCAGGTTTTTCGAAAACGTGGGGTTTTTTTTTTAGTCATTCGCAAAAAAAGGAGCCGTAAAGTAAATAAACGGCAGGAGGAAACGACGTGGCTCAAGGCTTCTTACGTACGAATTTGCAGTCGTTTTAGTATGGATAAGCGACTTTTGCAAAAAAAATAAATAAACGACTGAAAATTAAAGCGTGGACTCGGAGCGTTTTTAGACGAAAGCACAGTTTTTCAAATTCGATAGCATTGATTTAAAAAAAATTACATTTGAGAAGTGTAAAATAGGGCAATAGTATGGAAACTGAACTATTTTTCAAAACTTAGCCAGACTTGGAAACCACTCAGCTCAAATTCCATACTTTTTCATACTTTTCCAAAAAACCTGGTCTTCAGGTACAATTACATAAATATTACATTTTACTTCAAAGTAAAAATTTGAATAAAAAAAAATCTGTATTGTTTATACTTGTTTGTATATGATACAGTTTATATACATTTCCCCAAATTTCAAATGAATTCCCATCAATTCCTGGTAAGTTTCCAACTGGTAATGTTTGCCAAATTTCCCTATAAATTTCCATAGAAAGTTCCCGAAAATTCACCAAGTTTTTCCGTCCCTTCGCAACATTCTCGTGTGTGAAAAATTCTTGTGTGTGTGTGTACCATTTTGGAGCTGTTGCCTCTCCCTCGCCACGAGAACCACCAGCGCCCTCCTTTCCTCGGCATCTTCTCCTTCATGATCTTCTCCACGGTGGCCTGTGAGGGACATGCACAGAGCCGGAAAAAACAACCTCAGCAACCGAACGAAAAAAATGATAAACAAAACTGGAGGAGAAAACAAACAAACAAACAAACTAAATCGAGCTCATGCAGGAGGAGGAAGAGCTGCGAGAGACCGCTAAGGAGGAAGTCGACACTGCGTTTAGACAAGAAAGAAGGAACTCCAGCAGCGAATGGATTCCAGCCGAGCAGGAGAACTGAAGAGTTGGGGCGAGTGAGCAAAGCGAGAAATAAACAAAAACAAGAGCGATACAGAAAGAGAGAGAGAGAGAGCAAGAAGAAAGAGGTTTTATGGATTAACATGGACA
>NC_060901.1:25174904-25187404 GCF_014805685.1 Silurus meridionalis
TCATTCAGACAGAAAGGAGTTAGTAAATAGGGTCAGGCACTGATGGAGGTAAAGTGAGAAAACCTGGGGTTGGGTTCTAATTCATTTCAATAGGTCTGGAGGTCTATAGCAGGACATCTTCCACATCTTCCAATCCATGTAAAGCATATCTTCAGTCTCCAAACCTGCTTCAAGTGAGAAGCATGTATGGCTGGAAAAACTTGAAAAAAACAGCATGTAGTGCCGTTGATTCGTCTCTAGAGGCGTACTGTATAACGCGACCCGGAAAAACTATCGGGATGGATTTTTGGTTTTAGTGCCAGCAAATCAAAACCGATAAATCGGTCGACCGCTATGCAGAATGCCAAATTAGTTACTCTTTCCTCTCGATGTCTGTGAGCTGCTGCTACAGAAACGATCATGTTTCAGTGCTCGTTAATACTTACCTGTCCGTTCTAGCCAATCAGATTTGAGTGTTCGGTGTCTGTCCTGTCTATCAGGATACGGATGTATTATTGGAATGCCTTCGGGTGCGGCGCTATGATCACTATTGTCATTTTTACGCATGGAATTATGGGAAAAAGAAAATTCCAGAGCCAGGAGATGAATAGACAGGGACAGTCACGCGAAGCATCTTTTAGATCGTCTCCGTCTCGCGTCCTTTTAGTGTTTCGTGTCATGAAATGAATCGAGGGAGTTGTACCTGATCGTCCTCGGCCTCGGTGACGAAGAAGGCCTCGCCGTTTTCTCCCAGCTTCATGTGCAGGCTAACGGGCTCTCCGTTCACCTCGATGTCCACCTGGAAACATATGGATGTTCGTTTTAGGTCTACGTTTCACGTTCGCGCCCCTAACCCTTCACACTAAACATACGTGCTTCGCGTGAGTTCAGGTCGAGTCGCTCACCACTTTCTCACGTGAGCGCAGCACTCCCATCTTGCCGAAGCGGACGTGGAAGGGCGAGCAGTGCAGGGAGCCGTCGGGATGTTGCACCACGATGACGTCGATGCAGCCCGACAGCGTCGCCGGGTTCAGGCCGCGGTACAGCTCCTTCACCTGCACAAACACCTGCCCTGCCAACTGCCCCACGTAGTTCATGGTTTGACTCTACACACATACACACAGATTTTGGATCAGAGACATTGATTTCTGCTGCTTAATATGAGAAAGCACTAAAAAAGCGTGTCAAATATACGCAACAAAAGTTTACAAAGCGCACGATCGTCGTGCTCGGACGTGGAAAACAGAGTGGAGAAAAGGAGGGAATGAATCGGACGTGATCTTTGCCACGGTTTCGTTTTTTCCGCGAGGCTCCGCAAATGAAAAAAAAAAGATACTCAAAGAAGTGGAGGAAAAGGGAAAACGTGTAAAAGTGAAAGGGAGCAAAAAAGGGTGAAGAAGTGAAGTAAAGGAGAAAAACGTGACGGAGTGAAGGAGATAAACGTGAACAAGGAAAAAGAGGGAAATATGAAGACGTGAAGTAGAAGAGAAAAACGTAAAGAAGTGAGAGAAAGGAGAGAAACAGGGAAAAGTAGTGAAGAGAAAAGAATGATATATTGATGAAGAGAAACCCATGTAGAATCAAAGTAAAAGAAAAACGTCAAGAAGTTAAACAAAAAAAAACAAACAAACAACAACAACAAAAAATGAGCAACTCATCCGTGTTTATTTCTGATCTGCTCGAACCCTTCAGTCAGAGTTCGCTTTTGATCCACGCCTTTGATCTCACTTTATACTCGTTCTTCTTTTATATTTACCAGAAGATCGGAGGATTCATAAAATAAAGATCCTTTTTCCAGGAAAGCCTATGATTACAAGATCTCATCGAGAAAGTGAAAGGAAGGGAACGGAGATGGTTTCGGAGTGTACGGGGTGAAGCCCATCAAGAACTGAAAGTGACGAGTTAATACTAGCTTTCAACAACTGTGCTTAACACACACACACACACACACACACACACACACACACACACACCAAACCTCCGGCCTTGTGTACATCCGAAAAGTCCTGCTTGCGTAACCTGCAGCAACCCCAGTGTTTCACCACTATTCACCGGTCTATGAAGTCCTCAGTGGACATATCGTCCCCTGGTTTCCATGGTAACTACTATAGCCGTGACCAGTGTAGTGCGCACAAGTTTCTCAACTTGGACACGCCCACATCCAAACTCTTAGGGCCCCCTATTTTTTAATATGTATACGTCAAAAGGTTTTTCGCACTACTTCAACACTCCAACAGATGGCAGCACAGAGCTGCAGACACAGTCACAGGGAGCACCAACCTTCGGAAGTCGTCCGGTATGTACCACCTCGTAGATGGAAGGGTCCGGATTCTTATATTGAAATCAATTTTTGCCCGAATTAAGACAAAAGCCTGGCTCTTGTCTCACACACACACACACACACACACACACACACACACACACACACACACACACACTAATGAAGACTCATCCCCACCATACAGCTGATGCATCATTCCAAGTGATGCTCATTAGACCACACATAAGCGCTGTATCCAAAATAGAGCATTCCTCCCTACATTAGCACCCTTCATAGTGTCCAATAATAGTGTCCTTCACTATCAACATGGACCTTCTCCAAGTGCCCTACTTATCGAATTGGAACACGGCCTAATAATTAGACGGCAATTTCATGCTCTTGTATAGGGTTTTGAAATGTGGGATTGGGTTATAAATATGTTATAAGGAGTTATAAGATTTGAGAAAAAAAATATTTTAGTGTATATAATTTTTATATTCAAATATACAAAAATATATACATATTTATAATGTCAGACCCAGACTCACCTTTAAACAGCGTCCTGACACGGCCAAAACCGCTTATTCTTGACTGGCTTTGTCCATAGCGAGACTCCAGCGATTTATTTACATAAAATAAAACCTTACATTTTTCATAAATAAACCTTTTTTTTCTGTTGTTTTCCCTCTGCTATGAACTCACGGTGCTGTTGAACGGAATCGGCTGCGGTTCTACTCAGGAGGTGAAGGAGGGGCGGGTGACGTCTTATGCAAATGAAGCGGACACGCGATCCAATCCGGTGCCGGCATGCAAATGATTTCCCTTCCCCTCCCTCCTTTCTCCGCCTCCTTGTTTTTTTTATTTTCCTCACGACACGTCACCAGCAAAAAACTATATTTTATTTATTTAAATTTTTTACTAACTTTCCTGATTAATGAGTAAACATTTGCCAAAAATATATATGTATGCTGAATAAAAATAAATAAATAAACCACCCAACTGTCATTGAGGCCACGCCCCCTTTCGTTCTTCCAGCCTCCCACACGGACGTAACGCGACGCGCGTTTCGTGCGCGCGTGCTCGCGTGCGTGCGTGCACGAGGTTTAACCTGGCCGACCTGCTGTTTGTGATGAGGTGATCGAGCTGACCAATAGAAGCGCGCTTTTTCCCCGTCACGCGCGATACCCCACCGAAATGAATGGGTTGTGAAAGAGGGTGTGAATGTCGAAACTGGGACACGAAATTGACTCCTAAATGTGCTCTTTCACACCATTCCCTTTTGTTTCCTGTTAATAAAAAAGAAAGAAAATATGTAAAAATGCACGTATTCTAATGATAGTGTGCGTAGTATACAAGTGTGCACGTGCCTTTGCGTGATGGTGTGCAGGAATGACAACAGTTGCATGGATTCGAAAAGTGTGCATCGGATGAGTGGTAGTATTTGTATCGAGATGCGTCATTTTTAACATATTTGCATCGCTTAAAACTGATTTATTTGTATCTAATAATTAGTAAATGCGCTATTATTTAGAAAATGACCGATGATTTGTGACCAATATCTTATATGTAGATTGATTTCTCCTCGCTAAACTGTTTCTCAAGCGCGTTCGAGCATGAATATGACGTATTACGATG
The DNA here is from genome assembly GCF_014805685.1 of Silurus meridionalis. Lineage (NCBI taxonomy): Eukaryota > Metazoa > Chordata > Actinopteri > Siluriformes > Siluridae > Silurus > Silurus meridionalis. The sequence continues at coordinate 25,178,779 of NC_060901.1, forward strand.
CTACGGAGACCGAGGCGTGTCCTGAGAGTCACATAGAATATAGATTCACATGGCAGAGGTAGAGCTGCATCTTGGTTGCATCGAATCTTTTTTTTTGCACTATAAAGGGCCATGCATTCATGCATTAGAAGTCAGAAGGCACTTAAGTAAAGTTATGGTTTTCTCTCACTATCAGAAGAACTGATCTACATTTACAACCTAAATTCTAATATTTGTTCAATGAAATTGTATTCATTTATTCCCAACAGTTTCTCTTCATTTTGTAGTGTTTCTCTCGGCTGCACTGCTTCCAGTACGTGTATGTGGATGTAAGATTTTTTTTGTCCAATCAGATTTCAGCCTCTATGTGCTGCCATGTCAATCTAATCTGCCCAGAGCCTTCAGAATCAGTACTGCTGGACTTTTTAACCATCGTCTCCTTAATAAATGGGTCTGTTTCTTTAACCAATCAGATTTCAGATTGGTCAGAGGGAAACTGTTACAGCCAAGTTTGACTGGTAAAACACGTGTGTAGCTCTGCACACATTAATACATCTGACTTTTTTATGACTACGGAGGAAGAGAAAATTATTTGGTCTCGGACATACTTAATAATACATTTTAAAGAAAAGCTAGACATGGTGAGGAGGTCGGCCAACCATAAAGCTAGCTAGTGTGTCTCAGCCCAGGAAAGGGTTTGTTCTCCACTTCCAGACCAGTGAATACGAGCGGTACCACTGGATTACAGCCTCTGGGGGGCGCTGCACATTATGAGTATGCATCTTTTGAGATTAGGTTGTATTTTATTTACATTTATGTTTTTGTCATGTTATTAGACATGTTAGTTGTAGGTGCACAGTTGTGGTTGTAGTGTAGATGTTTGGAGTCTTAACTGGGTTTGCTGCTTTAGTAAAAAGGTTTTTCGCCCTCCATATGTGAAATTCCTCTCTCTCTCTGTAATGCCATGTGTTGTTATATTGCGTTTTTGTATAGTATTAATGGTTTCTATAACTGCAACGTGATAGTGGTGGTTTTAAGAGGTGGATTAAGTTAAGAAGGCCCAGGTACCAAATGCATGGCCTGCCACTGGAATTGCACAGCATCATGTTTATTTTTTTTAGCATTTACTTAAATTTAGAAAGTTATGAATCTTGATAATTAACCTATTATTTTGGCTAGGTTCAAATTCACACTAGTTTTTATCCTATTTCTCATCAACTTATAACTTTTACTGCCGTTTGGAGGTGAAATGTGAAACATTTAAGCGCTAGATTGCAAATTTCCGGTCTCACAGTCGCCTGTGTGGTTTTTTTGTAAGCTTGATTTCATATTACACTTCAATGCAAAGTGACCGTTCTCTCTGTGTGTAAACAGAACAGATTGTTGTACGCTGTAGGCCAAGACTGGAGGAACTGGCTGGAGCTCCATGGAATTATACACTCCACTATCACAATGAGGACCCAAACATTCACCCGCAATTTCACAACATGAAATTGATTTTACTTTACCTGTAACTTCCTGGTGTTGTCAAATGTGATTAAACTGTTATCTTGTGAGTCTTACATCACAGCACTACTGAATTCTCAATTCTGCTTGGCCAGGAGGCATCACTCGTTTTCTAAAACAGCAGCTCTTATAGTCGTTTTAACACTTTTCGAAGGACTCAACTTTTCCTGTACCAGCATACCGATGTGCGTTTTTATTTCTTACTTAAAGAAAGCTTTTAGTCTGAGAACATTTATAAAGGTCTCATACTCTATAAAACAGATTCTATAAAAGACACACACACACACACACACACACACACACACACTTAGCTAAGACTTTATATTATTAGTAGTCCTGCCAGACGGATCCAGTTACACACACACTTCTCATCTGCAGACATGGTCTAGCAGCACACACACACACACACACACACACACACACACACACACACACACACACACACACACTTAGCTAGGACATTATATGATCAGAGGTTCTGCCAGATAGATCCAGTTACACACACACACACACACACACACACACACACACACAAAAGAAGCTTGTGTAAGATGTAAAAAAGTTCATAGGTTCAGCATTCCTCATTACTGCTTAACATGAACCTTGAGTTTCTTCAAGTTCTGTATGGATGTGGTAATAAATCATTAAAAATGTTTTTGATAATGATGATAAATCGTTTATAAGAACCCACATGAAGCTACTGAGAACGTTTCACCTTCACTGACAACACAAGAACATTGTTTATATGCGGAAAAAAAACTCTGCTGTAGTACGTCAACCAGTACACATTAAATACACAGTAATACAATAAACCATAGAGGCAATATCAAGACCAACATGGCCGCCAACACGCAATATGCTGCGTTCACAAATGTCTCGAAATTACTACTACCCTAAACAGCTAATCACTACTACCCTAACCAGCTAGTCTGGTAATAATAGAAATACCAGACTCTGAATGAACTGTGTGTGTGTGTGTGTGTGTGTGTGTGTGTGTGTGTGTGTGAGGTGTCAAGTCATTCCTGTTGCATAATTGCCTGAGACGCCGGTATGAAAATCTGGCGTGAGTAGGGCTACAATTAAAAACAACCTGTAGCTACACTATGTCATTGTTAGCATGACAATACAAACATGCACTATTAACATCCTGGAGTTTGTCCTACATAAGTATGCAAGTATGCTAGTACGCAAAGATTGTAGTATGCTTATAGAACAACGGCGGTGACTGAAACGCCTAGCGTGCTACAATGCTAGAAAGTGTGTATGCTAGTATTCTGAATATAAAATATTGTAGTATGCAGGGTTGCTAGCATTCAAGGGTGAAAGACATGCTATGCTAGCATGCCAGGTTTCGCTTTGCTAATCTCTCATCGGTCTCTCTTTTTTTGGCTAGATTTTATACCTCGAATGTTGCAGCTTCTTTACAAAGATTATAATAATAAACAAAAACAGGTTCCCTCACGCTAACCATCTCTCCATGTTGTCGCTCTGCTAGTGCCTCATCTCAGTAACTCTGGGAACACACTAGTTTTCTACAGTCACAGATGATCAGTGACTAATGCTCAGATAATAAAAGTGCATCTTAACCCACCATTTCAAAATCGTGGCCTAGATATAAATGGATGATATGCAATTTTGAGTATGCGGTTTAAATTCAATTACCTACTATAACTAACGTTAGCTAACATAGCTAGCTGCTTAATGCAACAATTTAACACCAAAATAAAAATATCACCCTTTATATAACGATATATTTGAGCTTAAACTGGTAGCTAGATAAGTGATACAATTCTTTACGATAACCCGCTTAAAAATATTACTGGTTTCTACTGTATTGTAGAAATTCAAACTGGGATTCTTTTTGGAGCTTCATGCACTGCACTTTACCCAGGACCAGATGGAGTCTGTGGCGTCTGGATCGCTCTGCAAGTCTTCCGGACTTTCTATTTGACTCTCGGACTCATCAGGAATCATGGAGTCCATAGGTTCAGATGGGTTGCCAGATTCCTGCAGTTAAAACGTGTGCTAGAGTTGAAGGTTTTGATAGATCCATTGGTGGGAAACAGAGAGAAAAAGAGAAGACGGTGATACATTGAGAAGGAGAGGAGGAGATAGGGGTGTTCCTCGTAGTTCTCTTAAGGACCGAGAGAGTGGACTTACAGTACTATATTTACAAGGAACATGGAGGGTGATCGGATTTTAGGTATGCGTTTGTAACCTGAGGGGAGCTGACTGAGACTGATAGATCTGCTGACTTCCCAAGCATTTGCTTCACAGTCCAGAGAACACACACACACAGGGGAATATGTTCCGACTTGAGCGGTGACCCTGTACCACATCCGGCAGCGGACACATTCCTGGAAAGTGTGTGAAGGGTTGTGTGTGTAATCAGACACATAGCCACGTATCCATTACCTACCCAGGCATAATTCTTTTAGTCGCCAAAGCTCATACACGGTGGTTCACTTTTCTAGCTCTGTGAACACACCGGAATGAACGTTTCCTCTCCGTTTTGAAGGCTAATCTGTAGCAGGGCATCTTTTGAAAGTCCTCCAAAATATGCCTTAGGTGCTAAGTAACAGATGACACACTTGATTTAGGCTGGTCTGCCACAGGAGCTGTTGATGCAGTGCTACACTGCAGTCATTACATCTCCATCACCTTTACCATCTGGTTTGGACCAGCAACTAAGAAGGACAGGAACAGACTACAGTTAAAAAAAGCAGAAACAATCATTGGGGCTCCCCAGCCCATTCTCCAGGACTTTTACCATACAAGAACCAGGAAGTGGGCATCACTACTGACCCTTCGCACCCTGGACACAACGTCTTTCAACTCCTCCATTCTGAACTTTGTTTCACCAAAACAGCCAGGTGCAGGAAAAGTTTCTTTCCCCAGGCAATCACCCTCAACAACAGACCTTAATCATATGCCCTGCTTCATAGCTCAAAATCGATCATGGGGGTTTTCCAGTTTGAAGGAAATGCTCGGTTCATCGCCATAGGACTCTTCTATATTACACATTAGTAGTGCCGATTAGAGTGGAAATCATTTATTGTAGGACCCTAAGAACACTGTAAGGCTATAGAATACAGGAATGACATATAAGTGTGGGATCCAGGATACATGAAATGCTGTGAATATAGACCACTGAAAACATAGGGTCCAGTGGATCTGTGGAAGTAGATCTCTAAATACCTCGTCTTGGTAACATGGCGCCATTGGAAAGATGTGGCACTGGGAACACAGGATACTGAAAACTTTGGGAACTGAGACTAAAATTGGGAAACATAGAGCCATGGAGAACGAGGGCTGGGAATATTGAGCCCTGGAATCACATGGCCCTGGGAATATGGGACTTTGGGATCACATATACCTGGGAATATGTGGCATTGAGGACAGAGACATTTGAAAAGACATAAACTTGGAAACACAGCCCTGGGAAACGAGGGTCAGGGAATATAGAACCCTGGAATCATGTCACAAACATATGATTTTGGGAACCCAGAGCTCTTAAAATATTGGTTATTGGAATTACATTATTTTGGAAACATAAAGATACAGAGAACAGGACATAGACTCTAGGAAAGCAAGAGACATGGAAAAAAAAGAGCTGTAGGGAAATAGGGTCTGTGGATATATAAACTTGGAATTAAAATGCCCTGGGAATAGAGTCTTGGAAACCCAGATTGGAGACATCTAGCTTTGGAAAACTGGGGATGTGGGACTCATACAGCGGTTGATTTGAGGAGCTCTCCTGCCCCCTAGAGGCCACTGGCTGCTTCTGCAATTAATTGATTTCTTACGCGAGGAATGTTTCATAATATTTTTTTAAATAATTAAAAAAAGTAGTATTTTAATAAACAAACTGTAAATGAATTTGATACGATTGTTTTTATATACCTTTTTAAAATAACTTTTATTTGGGAACATCCTAGAGCCGGAAGTAGGGCTTTTACCTTTTATTTTTTAATTTTTTTTTAAATCGGCCGTTTCCGGTCTTTGATGTGAGCCACTATGATGGCCTCCTTGTTCTTCGTAGTTTTCCCACTAATCTAAGGATCTCTTGGGTTTTTAAAGGGGTTCATGTTCCGTGCAGCTGATCTCAAGAACTTCGGTAAAGCGGGAACCAGCTGGTACGGTCTCTTTTCTTTCCTCTTTTCCGCCCTACACCATCATCATTATATTAACATTTAAGGAAGCGGCAGTCTATTTTTCCATCCCAAATCGCATTATCCACCCTACATTCGCGCACTAGCTAGAGGGCTCGAATAAACAAAGCATGCGCCCTACCTAGTGTTTTAGCGTAGACTAATCAATCGGTTTGACATGCGGCCAGCCTACTATCCGGGTTAGCCATTTTGTTGTACTTTAATGATTAAAAAAACTCGCTTTTTCAGCTCTTTTGACCTCCCAGGAATCTCTTCACATTATTATATTTTATATAAATATAATAAATTACAATTTCCTAATCAATAAACACAGTAAACAACCAAGCTCCGGAACCTCCACCCGGTTCACGCCGGAATCCCCAGTTTGTTTAAATGAGCCCTAATTCCCTCGGACCCATAGTGCACACTTTGTATTCATTTTCCAGTTCATGTAGGCGACCTATCTAGGGAACAGCGCGCTGTTTGGGACTCCGCCCTCAATTCTTTAGTTCCAGTGGTTTACTTTAGTGTTTTTTTGTTGTTGTTGCTCTTAAAACAGGGGAATTTTATGAAATATGTTGAATTATAGATGATAAAACTTCTATAACAGTATAGAAAGACTACAGAAATGCTGAGGTTGATGTGTACGTTCCTCCCCTTCTTATGAATGAGGTTATAAAGTGTCATAAATGTGACATTTGAGCTATTAGGGACTTTTTCCAGATGTTGAAAATGTCCATTTGTTCCTGGAAAAGTGACCTCTATGGTACACAAAAGTACAAAATGGACAAATAAAAAAACATACGAGCGTAGACAACAGACGACTGACTTGCTGAAGATGTTCTTCACTTTCTGGAACCTCCCTGCTCCAAAAGCAAACCCCCAAACCATGAAGCTTTCCACCTCCATGTTTGACTGTAGATGTGAGGAACATCATCTCTCACAAGTTCTTCTGTTAGACACAAATACACTATTTCCAAAACTGCTCTTCTAATTCCCTCCACTTTTCTGGGAAGATGTTCCACTAGATATTTGTGTTCTTCAGCCACAAGAAAGGCAGGTACTGATGTAGGCGAGGAGACCTGAGGTGCAGTCGTTCCAATTCATCCCAAAGGTGTTCGGTAGGGATGAGATCAGGGTCATTCAAGATCTTCCTCTCCAAAGCTTTGCAAAATTTGATTGGTCACTGCAGAGTTGGCTTTTAGTCCTAATGCTCTTAAACGTCGAGACACTGTATGACGAGACAGATCCTTACCCTGTTCAGCGCTGAACTGGTGAGCAATTCCAGCTGCAGTGTGGAAACGATTGCCCATTGAGATCCTCCACAGTGTCCTGTCCTCTCTTGTATTTGTCTTCCGTGGATGACCAGCCTTCTTGGTGGACTTGAATGAGTTTGTGATGTTGTAAAGAGTCAATATTCTTGAAATTGCAGATTTGGAACGACCAACTTGTCTTGCTATGGCTGATAGGGTCATCCCTTTGGCCCTCATCTGGACAACCTGCTGCTGGAGGCTTTCAGTCACTTTAGAACGGCCCACCATCTTGCAGAGTCAGTGAAACTGGAAGTTAGGCTGCCAGTTAAATAGGGGTTGACAGATAATCAAGGAAATTAGCACCAGGTACCAGATTAACACCAATAACTGGGAGGTATCTGAAAGTGTTCTCTAATTTTGATCAGTGTGTTTTCTGCAAAATAATGTTTTTTTTAAATGCCTTAGTTATTTTGTGGAAAAGGTGTTCTGGTAGCATGGTATAGACAGGACAAAAACTCCTTCAATTGTTGAGCAGTGAAGATCACATTATTTCAGAATTGTTCAATTGTTTATAAATTGTTCTCTAATTTTGATCGCCAGTGTGTGTGTATACAGTGGAACCTCGGAGCTCGCGAGGGTTAGGGCCCAAGACCGGTCGCGAGTTCCGAATTTTCGCAACCTTTTGATACGCCCCTTCCAACCCAGTAAAAACCCAAAGAACACTATACGAAATCGATTTAAATGAGTAAATAACACTATTTCACTCCATAACACTTAATTATTAGACTATTTTAACAATACTTTATGTAAATTAACAGCAATTACAATAAAAAAAAAGAAGTACAGGTTCTTGCTCACGAGCCGATCTGAATGAGAGTCGCCGGTCGGAATGAAAGTCGCGAGCATGCGAGGTCGCGAGCGCTGAGGCTGCGAGCTCCGAGGTTCCACTGTATATATATTTGAGGTTTGAATGGAAGAGGTTGTTTCCGTGACTGGTGTCTTTTATGACTGGTGAACTTTCCTAAAGGTTGAGGACTAATTTGGGTCTGTGGGAGTCAGAATTCTTGCTGGTTGGTACGGGATTGAATACTTATTTCACTCGATCAAATACAAATTCATTTATAAGCTTTCTTTAAAGTATGTATGTATTATATCTGTAACGGTACACGTGGCGAGACAAGCGGTCAGAATAGCACAAGTTGCACAGCTCTCAGGACGTACACAGGATGATGTCTCTTAGCGCACTTACTTATGAAGGTCGGTGCACCCTGTGATTGTGTGTGCAGCCCTGTGATTGTGTGTGCAGCCCTGTGCTGCCATCTGTTGGCATGTTACAAACCTAGTCTCGAAACCTTTAGATACCATATTTAGATATTTTCTTTTCATCACTCTGGTAATTTCTGTGTCTCCTGTGGTCTTCGCAGGCACTTTGGCCGGACGATGGATGAGCTGGTCCATGACCTGGTGTCGGCGCTGGAGGAGAGCTCGGAGCAGGCGCGTGGGGGCGGCTGCAGTGCCAGTTTGGATCTCGCTCTGCCCGCTGGGCGATTGCTCAAACGGCACGCTCGCAAACGCCGGGGCAGGAAGCGGCGCTCGGAGAACAACACCCGCGCCATGCCGTGCCACGCCCCTTCCCACACGAGCCACGCCTCCGACTCCAGTCTGGACGAGCACAGAGAAACGCGCCTGTCCTCCAGTTCCAACGCCAACGCCAACAACAGCGACTCGGACGAGCAG
>NC_060901.1:25189904-25202404 GCF_014805685.1 Silurus meridionalis
CGATAGAGTAGGGAAAAGCAAAAGATGAAAGAAAAAGATCAAACGGGTTAAATAGACGACAGGAAGTTGTGGCGAAATGTTCAGCCGCGGGTCACAGGGTTCACCTGTCCTCGACCCGCCGTTACTCTGAGTTAATTAGCCTAATACAGATTATCCTCCTTTTCTCCCACACGGGACTCGGAGCAGAAGTTATAGGGGGGAAAAAAAGGCAGACGAATCTAAAACAAAATACAACAAATATACTGTAGGTAATTAGTAGAGATTTGAGACTTTAACAAACGTCTTTATCCATTCAGTTCCCCGATGTTCGCAATTGTCGAGATTATCTCCTTTTACGAGAAATTCATGTTGCTAGCGTTAGCCGTTAGCCACTTCCTGGTTAGCGATTAACAATAGATTCTTTACTGTTTTCAAGCACGCACAAATCGTATTTCTGGTAGCCACTGCGATAACTTTTTCTTTTTTTTTTTTAAATACCACGGTCCGCCACTTAATATGTTCCTCCGGAAACCCAAAATTTTGTGTAAAAATTGTACAAATTCTGACTTTTTCCACTCACACGTGCTCCTTCTCCAAACTGTTCCCACAAACTTGAAGACACAAAGTGCACCAAAGTGCTCCATAGAGCTCCAACCCTTTTGAGATGAATTGGAACGCCACCCCAGGCCACCTCACCTACCCGTCTCATTCCCTGACTTTACTAACCCCCTTGTGGCTGAATGGTATCTAACAGATCTCCACAAAATTCCCACAAAAACCAGTCAGGAGAGTGGAGGCTATTCGAACAGAAAGCGCACACTAAATAAGCTCAGGAGTATGAACTTCCTTGAAGGTGAAATTGAGTTCGCTTGGCGTTCTCCTGGTTGATACGCCTGTTGGCCTGGCAGCAGAACCTCGAGCAAAGACGATCTAAAGAAAAAGTTTATAGTGAAGGACAATTAATAACCAAAAAAAAAAGGATTTTAATCTGATGTTATTAACCACCTCTGTTCCCGTAGGTGTGGTAGGAGAGGGAATCCCACCGATCCCGGACTCGAACGTCGGGAATCGGATGCTGCAGAACATGGGCTGGTGCCCCGGAATGGGCCTTGGACCTGAAGGAAGGGGCATCACTGAGCCGATCCGGTGTACACAGAGGCCCAAGGGTGCAGGATTAGGCTTTAACTGAGGTCTAGAACAGACCAAGATCACCCACAGAGCCAGACTCGGAGCCGTCGGTTCTGAAGACCCTGTCCTCCAGCAGAGGGCAGCGCCGAGGCCAAGATGCACAAACCGAAAAGAACGGCGGCCCACAGGGACGTGACCTTTTTGTTGCCTCAGATTTTTTATTTTTTTGCACAAAAACACTGTCATCTGTAGTGAGATAAAGGCCACTATTTCTCTGTCCTCATATTCTCACATCATGCCATCCGTGTCCGTCCAATCCCTAACTCCCGATTTGAATACTTTGCCAATTGTTTGGACTTTTTAAACACGTGCTACTAATGGATTTCAATTGCAAACCTGCCAAGATCATAAAATGGAAACGCGACATTTTCCGATCCGATCCACCGTCGCTAGTACAAGTTGCAGATGTCTTCCTTTTTTCATTTTTTTCCATTGTTAGCATTTTTTTATCAGATGTTCAACCAGCCAGCGCTCTTCTATCAGGTCACGGCAAGAAGCTGGAAAGGTTCGGGAGCCTCCGAGAACGCGTGAAGCCAGCCAACGCTTCACATTTTTAACACCACACTCGAATGATGGCGCTGTTAGCCCTTTTCCACATATACAGGATCGGATCGCATCTTGCTGAACAACGGGAAAACGTGTAATGCCGTCCCTCCCACTCATGGCCATGGACTTTTGATTTGAAATGATAGCAAGTTACAGAACGAATAAAAAAACACGATCACCTTTGTCTGACTCGTTTTGACCTGGGTTGCCAGATTTTCCATCCTCCAACCAAAATAATAGCATTTATATGACGTAGTTTTACTTTTAACATCCCTAATTTCATTTTAAGATCATCTCTAGTTTTTAATTGTAATAGTTGAGTTTTTAGACCTCCTACAGCGATTTCAGTTCAAGTATACAAAATTTTTTTTGCGGCAAAACATTTAAATGACTTGGTTGCAAAAATTTCGGTCAATAAAATCTCAATTTAGCCGGTCAATGTATTACAGAATGCCATTTATTATTATAATTATAATAGTTTGATTAGGTATTGTGATTTTTATTGCTATTCATAACTACTAAAAAAAAAATAGGTTAAAGTTGTACATCTGTGCATCCTATAGTTGACACAAACGGACAAAAAAACAAACCAAAAAAAAAAAAAACATGCATCTAAGATTTCTTTTTTCTTTCCTAACTCTCGTTCTTTATCACCAGAATGAGTGACTCCTCATGCTATGCTTTTTAGTCTTGAAGCGTCCCCGAGGGTCTCTGAGATCAGAACTGCTGTATTTCGAGTCTATAACAACGCAAAAGGTGCTGATTCGGGATCAAAATTTTCTCCTGCGTATGCTGCGAACCTGAACGCCGATCCGATCGTGACTCGGCTCCCAGTGGACGACTTGATATTGTGAGAACATTTGCATGATTATGATCTTGGAAGTCGCTGCGTTCTGTTTTCGAATACGTTGCTTGTAAAAGTCGAGGGTTGTACAGATTTCGGAAAGGTTTTCCTTTTTTTTATTATTATTATATAAAGACCAGAATGCTGTTCTTGATGTTCAAGCTGAAGTGAATAAAAACGAAGAAACCTCATTCAGCTTCGGTTTGCATATTATTTACATATTATATTATTTCTTTGGATGCTGTTTCTGTTCCAGCGTAACAATGCCCCCTTGCAGAAAAACATCTCTAAGAACATATGTGTTGAAAGATGTGGAATATGTCCTGCTATAGAACTTCAACCCTATTTAACACCTTTACGATGAAATGGAACCCACCGGAATACCGCGAGAGATCAGAAAGACCTTCGAGCCGAATCCCCAAAAATGTAGAAACCATTCAGCAACTCGGCAAACAATGCCCATGCTCTCACATTTGCGCTCTCACCCTGATCGCCAGATTTGTCTCCGGGAGATCCAGCGTGAATTGCAGAAGGTGCTTGACACGTTTCGAAAAGAAGACTTCCAGGACACATTCCAGAAGTCAAGTGCTGTATTGCTGCTCAAGGGAACTATTTAAAAGATGATAGTGTTTAAACTTAGATACATCGAGAGCATCGAGAACGTTTTGTAGTTCAGATCTACTCCTTGTTTTGGCTAGCTAGCTAACAAAAGAGAAATCCAAATGAAATCAATATTTGGCGTGACCGCGATTTTGGCTTTCGGTTCTCACTTTTGCACACTTTCTACTCAGGGATTTTGAAGGATCAGAGTCAGGTGTATGATAAACTTATACCAAGCAGGTGCTATAATCATCAATTTAGCTGTAAAGGGGCTTCAAACCGGGTAAGAAACAGCCAAATTCTGCTACTAATATGAGGTTGTGGAAGATAGTTTCATGTCACAGGTGATACACCATCTCAAAACAGCACAACGACAAGACGCGTGGTAGCTAGCTGCTTCTTTTGGCTTCTCCCTGTAGGGGTCGCCACAGCGGATCATCCGTCTCCAGTCCTCTACCTGCATGTCTTCCCTTACCACATCCATAAACCACCTCCTTGGCCTTCCTCTTTTCCTCCTTCCTGGTGGCTCCATCCTTAGCATTCTCCTACTGATATATACCATATGTCCCTCCTCTGCACATGTCCAAACCTCTCTTAATCTTTTTACTCTCCTGTGTGATTGTGCTGTATTGTGTGACAGAAACCGGTTGTAGCAGTTTTCAAATAACGTTGTATCAGCAACCATCTACAAAACAAAGTTCACGTGGAAACTGTTAAAAAAAAAAAAAAAACCTTAGCAGCAAACACAAAGATCAGTCCGTGGTGGAAAAAAAAATAATGACGTGAAAAATGAAACTTGGCTATGCAATGTACATGTACACACACTACTGTGAGCTTAGAGACAAATCAGTGTGTACTCAGATGTTTGTGGCTTTCATTTGTTTTTGCAAAATCTGTTTCATTTAAATTACAATGATTACAATATTAGCAGTAGATAATAATAAATGTATATATATAGTAATATAGAAGGGTATCTGCAAGAGTAAAAGGGAAAGTTTATAGGACTGTGGTGAGACCTGTGGTGTTGTATGGTTTAGAGACACTGGCATTGAGTAAAAGACAGGAGGTGGAGCTGGAGGTAGCAGAGCTGAAGATGCTGAGATTTTCATTGGGAGTGAAGAGGATGGACAGGATTAAAAACGAGTTTATTAGAGGGACAGCGCATGTCGTCTTGGAGACAAGGTTAGGGAGGTGTGATTGAGATGGTTTGGACATGTGCAGAGGAGGGACATGGGGTATATCGGTAGGAGTATGCTGAGGATGGAGCCACCAGGAAGGAGGAAAAGAGGTAAACCAAGGAGGAGGTTTATGGATGTGGTGAGGGAAGACATGCAGGTGGTTTGTTTAAAAGAGGCAGATGTAGAGGACAGGGGGGTATGGGAATGGATGAGCCGCTGTGGCGACCTCTAATGGAAGAAGCCGAAAGAAGAAGAAGAAGAAGAAGAAGAGGAAGTTCACAGTCTCTCAAAGTATTGGGATACCAGACCTTTTCACTTAAACTTGGAAAGCCAAACCTGTTCCAGCATAGCAATGCACCTGTGCACAAAGCGAGCCAAGGTGGCAATTTTGATTCGTTGATTTCAATAGCTGTGCGAACAGCGGTATTAATATCTGCAGGTTATATACTTTAAAGTTGTCGTTTGGTGAAAGCAGACATCTCGGTGTATGTTTACTATAAATATTTTGTCTGAGAGGCTTATAATTCAATTATTTTTATTTGTATAGCGCTTTTAACAATGGACATTGTCTCAAAGCAGCTTTACACAGATAATGCCTTAATAAAGAATGAATAAGATTGTTCTTGAGAAGTTTAAGTTTGTTCCCAATGAGCGACCCCGTGGCGTTTTAATTTGTGGCTTGCTACAATGCAAACTTTTTTGCCTGATCCTTGAGAAAATGTGGTTTTGTTGGATTCTAGAGAGCTCCACACCGAGGCAGCCATCTTGAATCTGCATTCAGCAGCCAGCTGTCTGGTGCCGTCATAACAACCTGGAGCTTAACACGCCCCCTTCAACCACCATCCTAAACAGCACTGTGGCAGCAGTGGAGTCATTCAGGTTCCTGGGCACCACCAGCTCTCAGGGCCTGAAGTGGGACAATCACATTGACTCCATTGTTAAAAAGGCCTAATAGAGGATGTTCTTACTTCACAGCTGAGGAAGTTCAACCTGCCACAGACGCTGCACACACAGTTCTACTTAGCCATCATGGAGTCTGTCCTGTGCACTTCGGTAACAGTCTGGTTTGGGCTCATCTACACAATCAGACATCAGAAGACTACAGAGGCTGACAGGATTATTGATGCTCCTCTGCCCACACTATAAGAACTGCCACTGTATGTCTTTACTGATTGGCCGGAGGACAGACTGCGGGCTGCTCTGAGAGGTATCTAGGGTTTTGTGCCGATAAATGTGGGAACTGTGTTTGGTTTTGGTGATGAGAAAGGGCTTGTAAAAATAAAGGCACAGCCGTGGTCTTGATCTCTTATCTTGCCTTCTATTTTGTCAACTTTACATCCTTGTTTATTCTGGCTTCTGCTGACGTTTCTTAATTACGTCGTCACCGTGTGAGAGGGAGTGGGTTCAGAGCTCAGCAATCCTGGCCTCTTCAGTGTGTTACATAACAGTGTTAGATATGATATGAGAGATGTGTGTGAATATGGTGTAAAAAGAAAAAAAGACCTGGGCAGGAAGTGGGATGAAAGTCAGGAGTGTCAAATAAGTGTCAAAGATGTAAGCAAAAGGCTGAATTGTTTCACAAGGATTCTGGAATTCTATGCCAACTTAATTTCATTTTTCAAAAATACCTGCTACAAACTTCTCTTGATGTGGTTTAGGACAAAATTTTAATTTGCCTAAAGTCTAAATGGTGTAACCTCATGGAGGCGGCCATCTTGGATATATAAAATGTCTTCTTTGTTGTGTTCTCTGCTTAGACACAACATAGTAAATGAAAACAATTTATAATAAAAGACACACTTCCACTAACCTTTGGGTGGTTCAAAATGTGTGTAATTGATGGCAAAGAAACCATCAGCCGTTATGTCTTTAGGATTTAGCGTACATGCGTGGAGCGTAGCAATGGGGTGGTGTAAGAGAACCTAGGAAGGCTTTTAGCAGCATTGTGAATCGGACTTGAAATCTTTAGCGAAACTGAATGACATGACTGCACCGGGAGGTGCTGTGATAATACTGGGTTTTGGTTTACATGTGTGTTGTGTGTGTGTGTAAGAGAATGTGTGTGGACGTTTATCTAATATATTGATAATACACTATTAGCTAGATGATTAAAAAAACACGACGTAAGTGGGAGTATCAAGTTTCCCGTCAACATCCGAAGCTGTTCGTTGTTATTTTGTGTGAAGTTGATGGATGAAGGGAATCATCAGGGTTGAAGCAGATTAAGCTTGTGCAGAGACAGAATGCCTGGGCATGCATGCTCATGGCTTAAATGAATCAAGCTCATTTAGTGTGTGTGCGTGTGGTCAAGTAGTGACAGGAGGGTTGCTCAAATCCAATATTCTGTCGAAGCTTTGTGTTTTGATGCCCTCTATAACGGAAGCATATAAAAATAAATATTAAAAAATGTTGTGGAACATGAAGGTTCTCCCAATCTCATCTTAGACCAAGGAGGAGGTTTATGGATGTGGTGAGGGAAGACATGCAGGTAGTTAGGTTGAAAGAGGCAGATGTAGAGGACAGGGGGTATGGAGACGGATGACCAGCTGTGGTGACCCCTAATGGGAGAAGCTAAAAGAAGAAGAAGAGGAAGGTTGTGAGATTTTTAAAGGTTGTATGTAACAATTTCAGATAAGATGGTAAACGATAAGCACGTAAGGTCATATTTGTCAAATTTATGGAGTAATTGCAGTGTAGACCTTGTAACCCTCATTGCTACGCTCCCTTCATTGGCTTTCTGAAGCTGCCTGATACCTCAATGCTTTACCATTGTACCACTAATCCCTCCATTCTCTACCACTGCTCCAGTGGTCCCTCCTTTCTTTACCACTGAACCCACAATTCTCCACCATGGCTCCACTGGTCCCTCAATCCTCTGTCACCACTGCAATGATGCCTCCGTCTTATACCACTTCTCCACTAATACCTTTATCTACTACTATTGCACCACTGATTCATTCATTCTCTACCACTGCACCACTGATCCCTTGATCCTCTACCACTCCTCCACTGGTCCCCCCCATCCTCTACCACTGCTCCAATGATTCCTTCATCCTGTACCATAAAATCATGCTCCATTTATCCTGATGGTATGTTTATTTTCTGTCCTAATGAATCAATACCAGGATGTATTTACTGATAAAGACTCAAGTAGAACCAACATGCACATACTAATGTTCTAGGTTCCTTTTATGAAACTAATGTTTTACCATTTAAATAAATGTCTATTTCCCCACCTTTGTCCCCATTTAAAATCTGGTATTCCCTTATATTCATTTGAAGTTCAAATACCAGGACCTTGAGGAAAACTCTTAACCCTGAGCGTCGGGCTTGGTTTGTATACTGTTTCATTCGCGTGTTGCTTTTTCTTGTCGTAACTGTTTTGCGGTTGTCCTTACTTATAACAAAGCGAGTGACCTTCACGTGCACCCTCATATGGACTCTCTGATTAGTCTTTATTTATGTAGCACTTTTTGCTCATATTCAAGGCTTTACAGTCAACAAAGGCATGAATCAGGTGTGGCAAATGTCCACTGCGGGCAATTCTGCCCCGAAGGATACAAAATATAACCCTCACGTAATATTACGTCTCAATAATATTTCAGCATCAAATTTACTACGAATATGTATAGAATAAAACCCGGGCTTGAATTGTTTTGCACCATTAATTATGTTGTTTTAGTTAATTATACATGTTGGAATATTTGATTATGATTGGTTGAATCACTAATAGTTTTATGAGCAAAATGGGTCATTGAATACTGGAAAAATGATACAAAGCTTCATTTGAAACTCCAAAAGCCATATTATTACCAGTAGACAAGTGGTATATACATACAAACTGTACACTAAAATCAAGAAACGTTTGTGGGGTGTCTGATCGTAAGATTGGTATGTGTGTATTTCGAATGTCCCATTCCACATTTAGTCTCCATTTCCTCTTATAATAACCTGCACTCTCCAGGGAAGATGTTCCACAAGATTTTGTGGAGATTTGTGTTTATGCAGGTACAATGGTGTTTGTAAAGTCAGGTACTGATGTAGGTGAGGTGAAGAGGCCTGGGGTGGTGTTCCAATGTATTCCAAAAGTGTTCAGTTGGGTTGGAGCTCTATAGAAGGGGATCTTCCACATCTCCCAACCCATGTAAAGCAGATCTTCATGTAGCTTGTGCACATTGTCATGTTGGAACAGGTTTGGGTAGTTCAACTGAAGAGAAAATAAATTGAATGCTAGTACATCCAAAGACATTTGTGGGCCTCTGTTTTTGTGCTAATAAATGACAGCTTTAATATGTGAATGGTGGCAAATTACCATATTTTCAAGGTGATAATCCACAGTTAGATGTGAGGCTTGATACAATTTTAACATTTTCTGCTTTGCTATGGGCTGTTATTCACCTTCACATTGTGCAGTAATGTTGTATTATGCTCACAAGCACTGAATTATCCTTTACCCCTGAGGTCCCCAACTACCGGTACCGATCAGTTGGCACCAGGCCACACAGAAGTTTCCAGACTTTTGCAGTCTGCAGGATGCATTCCCTGAGATGGTATGAAGAACAATCCTTAAAAGGAACCAGACCCAAAAGGGAACCCACCTTCATCTGGGTGCTACCGATTGTCCATTTATTATATTGTGGTTTATTTTTAATTTTTATTAAAAATGCAACTAAATTAATGAAATCATACTGTTTTGTGGTCAGACGAATTGAAATTGTAATTCTTTTTGGAAACCATGGACACCACATCCTCCAGACTAAAGAGGAGAGGGACTATATCAGCACTCAGTTCATCTGGATATACTATATACAGGTTTTAGACCAACAAATGCTTCCATCCAGAAAATGTCTTTTTTAGGGATGAGGATGAGTGTTCATGTGTTCATGTTTACACAACTGAACTGAAACTCACACACACACTCACTCCACGGTGAACTGTGTGTTACTGAGCTGCTACAATTCTGAACTCAAACTCACACTTACTCATACTAATTTCACACATCAATGTCTTCAGTACAATCCATATTATTTTATTTTATTATTACATAACTGTTTACATGCTGTTTTTTGCACATCCATTTGACTGCTGCTATTACTGTTTTGCACAACCTTTTGTGTTTACATTTTGTGTTTATTTACAAGCACACTCCTGTATCCAGTTCTCTCTTGCACACTTTACCGTAGGTTTACTGGCGGCGCTCTTTTGTGCTTTGTGTATTTGTCCTACACTGTCTTGTGTTCTCTTTTGCACCAGGTTGCACACGATGCACTTTATTTGACGACGACGACTTACTGTAGGTTTTCTTAGCTCTGTGTTCTGGTATGTAGCTTTGTTGTTTTATGTAGCACCAGGGTTCTGCAGAAACGTTGTCTCATTTCACTGTGTTCTGCGTCAGCTATATACGGTTGAAATGACAACAAAAGCTACTTGACTTGACTTGACTTCTATTAATAATAAACTGTGCATGTGTGTGTTCTTTTAACACACACTATTACTGTAGTGTGTATGAATCTGTGTGTGTGTATGTCTCTGTGTGCTCAGGCTTGGCAAGCTCATTTTTACATCCGCAGAATAAAGGTTGTGTACACATACGCGTCCTTTATCATAAAAAATTATTATAATGGTGTTTGTAACGGTAGTGTGTGTGTGGTGTATTATCAGTTATCAGTTACAGTGTGTATTGAAGTAAAGTGTACTATGCTTTAATGTTGTACCTCAGACAGAAGTGTATTTAAGTGTGTGTGTGTGTGTTGTAATGTCACCCTTCAGGAACCTGCATTGGCCTAGGAAGTGTTTCTGATAGAGCTCTTTGTATCAGATCAAAGACAACTGCGTTTACATTGTTCCCAGTCCTGGCTTCATGTTAATGCATCACCTTTTACCCGTTTTTTTTTTTTTTTTTACATTTTTTTATTTTCGTTAAAGGATGAATCACACTTTCCATTGTGCTGTTGGTGGTAAAATGTCTTGGTCATCAGCATCTTATCTTTTATGCTAGTTTGCATAAATGCTTACTCGATAACGGCTGTAGTAGTGTGTCTTTACTCATGACCAACGCAAAAAAAATAACATACACACATTTCCGTTTTTACCCCAGATGCAGTTCATATAAATATATATATATATATATATATATATATATATATATATATATATATATATATATAATATTTATAGCATTGGTGCCTTAGCGTAAAAGTTAACGTGATGCATCAAAAAGAATGTCTAGATATATTTCATTATTTTTCCTGTTTTTTTTGCACTATAAAGGCTTGTTGGTGAAAGGGGCTATGAGTTAGATCCAGGAGGTGCTTAAGTAAATGTATGATTTGCTGTCTGTCTGAATTACAGATAGAAAACAAAGGAAAACTAAGGACAAAAAAAGGTAAATTTGTGTTTGATGGCTGTAAAATGTCTCCGCAAAGTTGTCCCAGGGCTGTATTTACCGCAGTAAAGCATCCCTTTACTTTTAACAGCTGATATTATCTACCGTATATATGTCTGGGTACAGAGGGGAATATTTGCTGTTGGTTTTGGGAGAGGAATAGTGTCCCATTTATGTTTTAAACAGGATTCTATCTGCTCAACATTCCTGGGTTTACTTTGTCTTGTTTTTCATTTCATGACGCACCAAATAATTTCGGCTGGTAAAAGATCTGGATTTGCAGCCAGGGCAGATCAGCACCCGGACTCTTCTACTGTGAAGCCATGCTGTTGTAACAGATGCAGTATCCTGCTGAAAATATGAAAGGCCTTCCCTGTAAAAGATGTTTTCTGGATGGAAGCATTTGTTGCTCTAAAACCTGTTTAGCATTGATGGAGTCTTTCCAAATGTGAAAGCTATAGCTCAGAGGAGACTTTGGACGTCTGATTGAAGGTTGTGAGTTTAAATCCCAGCACCACCAAGCTACAATTGGGAGGTGGTAGTTCAGTGGTTAAGGCAGTGGGTTACTAATTGGAAGGTAAGGGTTCAAGCCTGGTATTTCCAAGATGCTATTTCCTGAGCAAGGCCCTTAAACCTCCAGGGGTGCTGTATCATAGCTAACTGTTCACTCTGAACCCAGGGTCTGCCAAATGGCGTCAATTTTACGATGTAAAGTTGTACGTCTACATTCCAGGTAAAGAAGCAAACTGCACACATTTGCTCGAGCTGCTCCTTTAAGCGTGTTTTGAGTCCGTGCTCATGTGTATGCAAACACAGTCTAATCTGCGAAAGTAAACACCGCCATCTAAATCTCCTTCTAATTAGCCTGTAGTCTGGGGAGAAAAACTGCCGCGTATCAGCGTTGTTATCTGATCAGGAACAAAAGCATGATGCTTTGTGGAAAACACTGATCTGAAGCTTAGATCTTTTTTTGCAGTGCAGTCCGACATGCCACGTTACTCTCTCTGTGTATGTGTTTTCCTTCAGTTTTTCCATTTAGGTTTACCCCACAATATAGCCCTTTCACCCTAAATAATCAACCTTCCTTCATTCGTCAGTCTCTCTTGATTCAAGCTTCACCCGCATGCCTGTACGCTGCGTACGTGACTCACGGACGCGAAGATTCGCTAATACCGCAAACACAAATACATCAGTAACGACAATAATAGTGGCTTTGAACGCAACCTCAAAACCGAAAATCTTTTTTTTTTTCGTTGTTGTTGTTTCTACATGACACAAAGGAAGCGAACACAAGCATCCAGCCGAAAGACTTCATTGAAATTGTGACGTGACACCATGTTTAACTAGTCGAATTAAATGATCTTTATTGTGCCATCATCATTTGTGGTCAAGGGAAGAAAAAAAACCGCACACTTTCATCAATATGCACAAAGTAACAGTGCAGGAGTTGGAAATTACACATTTCTACTGTATGTCCAGGTGTTCCCATTGAGAAATCCTGCCTTAGAATGAATAACAGTTTTACACAATCTCGGCATCAGGACAGTTTGCTAAAATACTTTAAAATTCCTCTTGTCAAACCTTCCAAAGTTGCTCTTTAGAAAATCGCACAGGAGATTTCTTTCTTTCTTGTGATCCAGTTCATCCCAGAGCAGTTCAATAGGATTTAGATGCGATGACTGGGCAGACCATTTCACGATAGATATCACTGCAGCAGACTGCTTGCTTGGACGTACGCTTCGGCTCACTGTCTTGTTGTATGGTAAAGTCAATTTGCGGT